>NW_022111312.1:11639627-11648735 GCF_000313985.2 Echinops telfairi
TGGTGGCATAGTGGATTCCATTATGGACTGCTAACTATAAGGTCAGAGGTTCAAGCCGACCTATGGGAGAAAGATGGGACTTTCTGCTCCCATCAAGATTTATAGCCACAGAAACCTAAAAGGGAAGTTCTACTCTGCCCTATAGGTTTGCTAAGCTCAATGGCAGTGAGTTTGGGTTTTTGGCTTGAACTACTGTACTCAACAAACTAGGATATAGAATATTGTCTTTCTGGGTGTCCCCAGAGATCATGATCCTGAGTTTCCAAGCCCCATGATTTCATTTGCTGAAGGTGTTTGGCTATGTCTATGAGGTTTAAAAAAAAAATTGTCCCTTGAATGTTCCACCATATTCATGGATATACTTGCAGCATACATACACATGTAGAAATAAATTGTTTAAGATATTTATGAGTATAGTTCCACTGACGCTCCACACTGGGTTCAGCCTATGCAGTTATACATACCCCCACTCATAGATTAACATTATTGCAGGATTGTCTCCCCACTCATAGATTACCATTATTGCAGGATTGTCTATCTAAAAGTATTTACCTCTGTTACCTTTAACTCTTGCAGTATTGAAGAGTGTCCTACTAATTGTATAGAATTAAGGTGTGCTGCAATTGATAAATTGGTCCAGAGATATCTAATTCATACAATTCATTTTTTTCTTTTCTCTAAATCCTCACAATTTGTTCAATAACCAAGGTTGTATTGATGTTTCAATATACTTCACACCAAACCATAACCAGTCATTGGGTTGATTTTGACTCATAGTGACCTTATAGGACAGGGTGGAATCATCTTTCTCTTGTGGAGTGGCTGGTGGGTTCCCACTGCTGTCCTTATGGTTGGTTAGCAGTTCAGTGGGTAATCCACTCTACCCACCCCCAGCTCATATACTTAAGACTCCAGTAATTTCTCCAGCACTGTGAAGAACAGAAACACACGATCCTCATCGCAGCTTTAGAAGTCATCAATCAACAGATTTTTTAAAAAGCCATTAACTTCAGCGGGAGCCACGACTGTGGGCTGAATTGGTTTAACGAAAAGCCCAGTTCTGGCTTTTAAGGAATAATGGAGGGAAGGGATTGGAAAGCAGAGGCCTCCAGCATTGACTTAAGCAGCTCCCTTCACTAGCCAGGGAATAGCAAAACCGTGCTGCAAATGTAATGGGTGTATGAGGAAACGCACCTCGTGGTGAAGAACATGTTAAGATCAAAGTGCCTCTCGTATTAACAGTCTCGTCTATGGCGGTTATGAACCCCGCTTTGACACACACAAGGCGCTAGCTTGTTTTCTTGGGAGCCCCTGCTCTCGCTTCCCGGATGCTACGGCAGTTTACGCAGCAGGTTTCGCAGCGCCCCCTTGAGGCCGGAAGGTTCCACGGGCGACTGTCGCAGTCGCCTCCATCATTGCACCAAACCCTCCTCAGAAGCCCCTTTAAGCCTAGACCGTGGGCGACAAACGTCCAGCAAACGTTTCCATCCAGCCCCGACAAACGCTTCCCTCCTCTCACTTCAGGGCCCTGGGGGGCAGTCTCAGTCGAGGTGCGGCCCGTTTCCACCCCTCCTGCCGCAGGGGACCACGGCCAGGGCTGTTCCGTCCCCTGGGACCCCCAAGCCCCTCAGGGACCCGCAGCCTCACCCGCCGCCACCCTCGGTCCGGGCCGCTTCGGGCGGCTCTGCGGAAGAGCTGCACTCGATCCAGTCGGACTGCGGCCCCATGCCCGGCATCTCCTCCCCGCGTCCAGCCCAAGAGCCGCTGTCCCCCTGCCCTCAGCGCCGGGAGAGAGCGGGGTGAAGAGGCGGACGCCGGAGTGTCGCCCCCTCCAATGCGGTCCGGTCACTGCCCGAAGAGCTTCGGGAGTGCGGGGAGGGCTGAGGGGGAGCCTGGCGCTCCGATGGGGGAGGGGCGGGAGTGCCTCAGTTGATCGCGCTTCTGCACTCCGGCCTCTTTCGGTGTAAGGGATGCGTCACGGGAAGGGACGATGCATGCTCCCTACAAGAGGTGCCTTCTTCTTCGGTACTCCAGACCCTACGCGAATTTGCAAAACTGGAGTGTCGCCATTGAGGCCAAACATTCGTACGGAGACAGAGAACCAAAGCACCCAGCGCTGGGATGCCCAGCGTTATCCGTTAACGGCTATCACCTAGGCAACCAGGATTAGCTCCCAGCCTAACAGCCGATTTTTTTTTCTCAACTGCTTCTGCGCACGCGCAACTCCGAACCGCTAACCCTATCCCTACCGGCGTTTGTTTACTGAGCGTTCGCGCGAGATTTGGCCCGCGGGCCACGCCGTAGTGAGAGGTGTGGCAGAAGGGGAAACACGCCCCCCCGCAAGTGGATTGTGTTTGGACTGCACGTCGTGTTTCCGGAATTCAGCCGGCATTCCCGCGAAGGGTGAAGGGAGCAAGGTGGTCTCTCCTGCAGTGCTGGGCGACGGGCCGCGCGGGGAGTTGGGGTGGCGAAATGCCTCGGTATGCGCAGCTGGTCATGGGCCCCGCGGGCAGCGGGAAGGTGAGGATTTGAAGGAGAATTTTTTTTTTTTAATCTGGAGTTTGGGGAGGTTGGATCCTGAAGTGTGGGGTGGCGGCTGTGTCTCTTGGATACCCTGAGCTACCCTCTCTTTTGCAAGGGAGGGAAGATCATTGCTGGGGTTTGTCGGTTACTTTTGCCTCCCGTTTCCCTCTGAGGTTGGTCCTACTTCAATTTTACACATTAGGAAAACGAGAAACAGAAAGATTGAGTTTGGGGCCCAAGCCCACACAGCTAGGAAATGACAGCTGGCATTAGGACCCTTTTTCTATCCGTGTTTCTCAGCCCGATTGTTTTGAAGTATAGTTTTGGCCTTATACTGTGGATACTGCCCCAGCGAGGTGGAGAGTCCTTCAGGGGACAGGGGCAGCCCAAGCCTGTGCTTAACTCCTCTTCCTTGTGACATGCAGAGTACCTACTGTGCCACAATGGTCCAACACTGCGAAGCTCTCAGTCGGTCTGTCCAGGTTGTGAACCTGGATCCTGCAGCAGAGCACTTCAACTACCCTGTGATGGCCGGTGAGTCTTGAGCAGAGCCTTGCCCCTCTTCCAGGGCAGGCTGGGGCGGGGGTGAGGCGGGTCAGGCAGAGTGAGTTCAGTTCAGCAGGGAAGCCTTCAGAAGTCAGTTCTTCCTCTCCTTCCCTGGTTTCTGAAACATGATCTCAGCACACACAATGACCTGGAAAGGCAAAAAGGCATGCAATGACATTTGCTCACGATTCCATGTCTTGGTCCTCAAGGCAAGAATGAAAGTGAGGGAACTCCTCCCTCACCACCCTTTCTTAGGCCTGCTGCCGTGAATCGGATCGGATGATCACACTGGAAGTGAGCAGCCTAGGAATGTGTCTGTTGTTTTATCCTTTCAAAATCCCATTCAAATGTCTGTTGAACATTAATGTATGCTCTGCACCAAATTCCAGAGTCAGAGCAGAGAACAAGACAATCCTATCTTTGCCCTTGATAACTTTTAGTGGAGGAGATAGGTAGCAAACAAAATGGTAAACATACTACAGACTGTGTCAAGGGCTGTAAGCATGGGAAGGAGTATCTAGAGGAGGTGGCTTGAGGGAGGATGTCTGTCGGAGCCTGCCGACGAGTCGAATGGTCCTGAAAGGGGGAGTGAGGATTAAGGAAAAAAAGAGAGACAGAAAGTATTGGGAGGGCAACAGTGAATGCTGAAGCCCCGAGTTTATTCTACATCTTCCTTTCATACATGCAGAAACAACCCGGAGTTATAATTAGTTTATTATCACAATATATCAGAAACTCTAAGAGTCTTTGATAAAAATTAAACATTCTGTTTTCCCAGAACTTGCATACATCTTTGTTCTTTATCTCAGTCTCAATGTCAAACTGCAGAAGCAAACAGCAGATACTGACACCTGGGTCATGATATCGCAGCCGTTTCAAGGCTGAGTCTTAATGGCCTTCAGCAGATGTCTCTGAAGAGAAGGTGTTTACATCTTTCTGTCTGTCTCAGTCTTCCTATCCCACTTGCGGACCAGAATACTGTACTTGGGCATGCACCTGAGCCAACAAGGTCTCCCCGACTGGAGAATCACGTCACTTCCTGGCCTAAATGTCCTACAGTACAGACTCACCAGTGCCCTTGATGCATCCTTTTAGGAAATCAATTTTAGTGTCCCAATTTAGGTTAGTAGTTTTAGGCTGAGGAAAATGTTACTCTGGTAAATCCTGAAAAGGTGGAACGTAAGGCTGAAACCTGTTAGAGCAGGAAAACTCAAAATATTTCCCATTAATAGCAGTAGAGGAGCCTGGTATATGGTTACAAGTTGGACTCTGATCTGCATGGTCAGCAATTCGAAACCACCAACAGCTCCAAGGGAGAAAGACTGAGCTTTCCACTCCCTCAAACCGTTACAGTCCTAGAAACCCCTAGGCAGTTGCTATGGGTCAGCATTGACTCGATGGCAGTGAGCTTGATTATTAGAAAGGTGATAAGACTGCAGCCTGTCAAGGGTAGAAAATTTAGATGGCCGAGAAAAATAAGACTGTTTCTGTTTAGTACCAGCACACACAGATTTTCATTGTCATGTATAAGTGAAGCCCAGTTCTCCATGAATGGAGGTTGTAGGTTTGACTGCAGAACAAAAACCTAAGGTAGAAGATTATAAGCACTGATTCCTGAAGATTATTAAAAGGAAGAGAACCACATACCAGGATTTTTGGCCATGCCGTTGGTTAAACACTGATTGGACTGTGAACCAAAGGTCAGTAGTTATACCGACCAGCCACTCTGTGGAAGTAAGATCAGGCTGTCTGCTCTTATAAAGCTTTACAGCCTCAGAAAACCTGTGGAGAGTATGAGTCAGAATCAATCCGTGGGATTTTACAGGTAGCTTAAGGTTCTTGGGTAGAAATGGTTTGCAATCAACCACTAACCTAAAGGTGTTACCATGAGTTGGAATTGACTCAATGGCAAAGCATGTTTTTTCCCCTTAATTGATGGCTTGGGGACACTGGCAGAAATCTTGCTTCTGGTGCAGGATTCCTAGTTCAATATCCGACCAGTGGACCCCATGTATCCCTACCACCCATCAGGCTTGTGTGTTACTGTGATACTGAACAAGCTCACCAAGGCTTCTAGATTAAGGTGTACTAGGAAGAAAGGCCTGGTGGTCTCCCAGCATACCTCATTGTATTGTTATTTCACAGACAATTGCAGGTTTTTGGTTTTGTTTTTTCACAGACTGAAAGTTTGTGACAAAGCTGCAGCAAGCAAATACGTCAATGCAATTTTCTCTACAGCTTGTGCTCACTTGGCATCTTTGTATCCCATTTTGCAAATTTTCACAATATTTCAAACGGTTTCATAATGTTGTTGTATACTTAATAGACTACTTCTCCACCAACTGTGATTGCGTTGAGTCCGCCGGTTCATCATGAGCTTATAGGACAGGGTACAACTGTCCCTGTAGATTTCTAAGGCTGTACATCTTTACAGGAACAAAAAACCTCATCTTCCTCCTGAGGAGCACCTGGTGGGTTTGAACTATTGACCTTATGGTTAGCAGCTCAACACATAACCCCCTATGCCACAAGGGCTCCTTAATAGACCACAGTATGACCAAAACCTAACTCACTGTTGTCACGGAGTCAATTCCAACTCTGACCTTTTAGGACAGTAGAACTGCCCCCATGGGTTTCCAAGACTGGAAATCTCTACAGGAATAGAAAGTCTCTTTCTTGTGGAGCAGTTGGTGGTTTCAAACTACTGACCTTGCAATGAGCAGCCCAACTTATAACCCACTATGCCACAAGGGCTCCTTAGACCACAGTCTAGGGTCAACAAAACTTTCACATGCCTTGGGAAACCACATGGTTCCTGTGGGTCACTATGTTGCAATACTAGCATCATTGGGGTGATTGGGCCCTGATCCTCTGAGCCTTGTAACTTTCTGCAGACATCCGGGAACTGATTGAGGTAGACGATGTGATGGAAGATAGCTCCCTGCGGTTTGGTCCCAATGGAGGGCTGATATTTTGCATGGAGTACTTCGCTAGCAATTTTGACTGGCTCGAGAACTGCCTAGGCCACGTCGAGGATGACTATATCCTGTTTGACTGTCCAGGTAAGTCAGCACTTGGAATGAGTCCCTGCCCCAGGAGTCAGCCCACTTCCGTCCTCGTTTATGGCTGGTTCTTTGGTCGTGTGGACCGAGGGTACTGACTGGAAGGAAGCACTGGGAATAGAGCAGAGTGGGAGCTCAGCCCTCCAGGGGCTCTCCAGCGGGGGCAGGGGGACGGCGGCGCCGGCTGGTGGAAACAGAAATCACCCAGTGTTACTCAGTGCCTGACTGGGTGACAGGTGCCCCACAGGAGTAACAAGGAGACCAGGGAGGCTTCTGGTCAGGTGGTCTGTAAACTGAGGCAGAGGGGTGCAGATAAGGGAAGAGTAGGCCAAGGGGAGGGCCCCGCAGGCTGAGGGCCTTGAGACAAGAAGGAATGAGGTGGGTTTGAGGGACTGACAAGGCCAGTGCATGAAACATGCCTGGAACATGGTAACCAAAGAGGAGGTGGGGCTAGATTGTCATGTGTGGCAGCTTAAGCCACTGTGCATTTTAGACTGGAACCTGACATGGCTGAGGTCACTCGTGACCCTCCCGTTTCTCTCTCACCTTGGGTGGGGCATGCCTGTAGGAGAAGGCCCACCCACATAATAGTGGGCAGCGAGAGAGTCTTCCCAGACGACACACCCCCAGGTCCCACTCCCTACTGAACAGAAAACGGAAGCATGCTAAAGCTCATTTTTGCTTGAAATGGAGCATGTGCTTGGGAGCCCCAGGGTGGCCACCTTGCTTTTATGAGTGCTTCAAGAGGTGGCAAAGCCCTTTAATAATCCTGCATACCCCTGCCAGGCGTTGACTGACCTATACTTTTGCAACCTTCTGAGGAAAACGTGTTTCCCTTGTATGACGTGCTCACCAGTGTGCTGCTCTCCCTGCAGGTCAGATTGAGCTGTACACTCACCTGCCTGTGATGAAGCAGCTGATTCAGCAGCTGGAGCAGTGGGAGTTCCGAGTCTGTGGGGTTTTCCTTGTGGATTCTCAGTTCATGGTTGAGTCATTCAAGGTAGGAGGGCAAATCCACCGTGTATTTTGAAGTTCAGGGCCCTGGTAGAAGGGATTGTCCAGGCATTCCAGAGTTATTTGTTTCATGCACCGCATTGACGATGTCCCATTGTGGTACCAACGGTTACTATGTTCACGTGGAGTTCAAGTCCACCTGAAGGTGCCTCAGAAGAAAGGCCTGGTGATCTGCTCCAGTGAAAACCCTGTGGGGCACAGCTCTGCTCTGACACAGATGGAGGCTCCGTAAGGCAGAGCCGGCGCAAGGACAGCTGGTTTTACTGGTTGTGGTGATGATAATGTACTGGTTGTGGTTATAACCTGATAAAAATGTAAGGTGTTCTGATAAAGCCATACCAATTTCGAGACACTAGCTATCAAGAACGTGGCAGTGTGTATTTATAAAAGTCTGCTTTTAATTAGCTGAGAACCTTATCCCCAGTTCACGGATTATCTGAAATGTTTATGATCCACCGTAAGTTTCGTTTTGTATAAATCGCCCTTGAAGGATATTCAGGGGCAAAGGAAGCAGAGACGCTGTCGGCATTAAGACCATGATGACCGGTGGCAAAGTGGACTGCACGTTGGACTGCTCACAGGTCCGCAGTTTCAACCCATCAGCCACTCGGGGAGGAAACAGGAGGCATTCTGCTCCTGTGAAAAGTTTGGGTTCGAGTCTGCCCTCTGGGGTGGCTGGGCTGGACAGCAGTGGGGTTTTTGGTTTGGGTTGGGTGAGCAGATGAGTTTCTTTGACTTAAGCCAGTTTTGCCTCCACCAGGGAGCAGTGCCTTCTTTTAGACCAAGAAGTTTACTGGCACAGTTTATGCATCTTCTCTTTTCTGTTTCCTCCTCCAGTTCCTTTCTGGCATCATGGCAGCTCTGAGTGCAATGATCTCTCTAGAAATTCCACAAGTGAACATCATGACGAAAATGGATCTGCTGAGTAAGAAAGCTAAAAAAGAAATCGAGAAGTAAGTCCTTTAGACTGTCTTAGTTGTCTAGTGTTGAGAAGTAAGTCCTTTAGACTGTCTTAGCTGTCTAGTGTTGCTATAACAAAAACATCACAAGGGGGTGACTTTCGCAAACAGAAATTTACTTTTTCAGTTAGGAGGGAGGAGAGTCAGCTCTAGAGGAAGATTTTTCCTCTTGCAAGCTATTGGGGGAGCGCCGTGTCTTCCCTTCAGCTTCTGTCCCTTGATTCCTTAGAGAACTCCTGTGGGTGGTATCTCTCTTCCTCCATCTGTGCTTGCTTGTCTGCTCAGTCTCCCCTTCTGTATCTCAAAAGAGAATGATTTACGGCACACCCTCTACTAATAAATCCAGCTCAGTTTGTACTGCCCTGTTAGCATAACAAAGAGAGCCCATTCCCAAATAGAATTTTAGCCACTTGTGGTGGGCATGGGTTAGGATTTCTGATGCGCATTGTTGAGGGACATTTGTTACCAGTGCTGCTTGTGGAGACGCCCCTGCTAAGTTTCACTTACCTGTGATGCTGGTGCTCATGCGTTTCCTCCCAGGTTGAGCCTTTCTTTCTCCCCTTTTAAAGGTTTCTAGATCCAGATGTGTATTCTTTGTTAGATGATTCTACAAGTGTCTTAAGAAGCAAAAAATTCAAGAAATTGACTAAAGCTATATGTGGATTGGTAAGTTTATGCCCTGGCTTCTTTCAAAGACTTGCTGGTACCATAAAGAGGAATGAAATGCACAGTTTTGTCTGTTTTGAGAAAAGTGGCGTGAGGGTCCCCTGCTGTCTCTGGTCCTGTCTCTGCACCCACTAGGACAGCTTTTGGTGTGGAAGATGCCCTGAGCTGCAGGGGGGGGTGTACCCCACTGTCCTTCTTGTCTCATCATCATAACTTAGCAGCACACAGAACTTGTTGTTAGTTGTTTTTACAGTCAGCAAGTTAAATTAGCTTTATTGTGTCCATTCCCACCTTAAAGTACCTCAGAAGAAAGGCCTGGTGATCTACTGCCCCCCCCC
>NW_022111312.1:11649906-11655780 GCF_000313985.2 Echinops telfairi
TATTCCAAGCCCGTCGGGGTATTGGAGCGGCCTGTGCTTGTACGAAGTCTCCACAAAGTGGAGAGTGTCCAGTTCCATAATAAGCTCATGGTGTTCTGGTAGGTCACAGGTCAGAAACAATCAATAAGGATTTGTTGATGTTCTCTTGGCATTTATCTCCCTTGCCTTCCTCCCTCTCCTGCTCTTCTCCCCCAGTACATTTGTAATTGGCACTTCTAAAGTTCAATTGTAGGCTGAGGATACTGTTTGTTTTTGTTTCACACAACCAACCTCAAAGTGGTTCTTTCTGGATTCCCCAACTTACAGATCGATGACTACAGCATGGTGAGGTTTTTACCTTACGACCAGTCAGATGAAGAAAGCATGAACATTGTGTTACAGCACATTGATTTTGCCATTCAGTATGGAGAAGACTTGGAATTTAAAGAACCAAAGGTAATTTCCAAAGTTGAGCTGTGGGGAAAGCCAGCCCCCCATACCTAATCACGGGTTCGGTAGGTGCAATTGTATGGTTAAGATATATAAAGATCATAGTAAAGTCATAGGGAAATAGGAGAGGGAGAGTAAAATGAAGACGTCAGACACATTTCATGGTAGCATGCTCACCTCAGCTCCTCTTGGTGGTACACGTGGAGGTGGGAGATGAGACAGCAGGAGAGAACTCTCCTGAGGTTTTATTTCTAACCAAAGCTTATATATCTTTGGGGGCATGCAAGCCCTCTGATTACAGATAACAACCTACGTCATAGGAAAGGGTTGTAATATAGGCAATACAAGCAGTAGGTGGGGGATGACCTAGGGGTGTACATGCAATAGTAAAGGGATGGAATGTGGCAAGATTGGTGGACCTTAGATTCAATATAGTAGCCTAACCTTAGTCACCTTTGAGTCGTCCCAGGCTTGCCTTCAAGGGAACAATATCAGAAGGGAGTGAGCCCTACTTAGAGTGAGTCAGACGGTACAGTCTGGTTGCTCTAGATGGCTGATACCCTTAAGGAGAATAACTTCGGACCTACTTTCATTGACCTCCTGGTATACAGTCATTTACCAAGTGTAGCAAGCAGTGTCTTGGGTTTGGCATATAACTGGGGGATACAACTTGGGAGAAATCTTTCTGTGTCCCACAGTTGAGCTATCTGGTGGCCTGCAAAACTCATAAAACAAACTCAATCGATTCTGACTCAGCAACCTTATAGGAAAGGGTAGAACTGCTTCTGTGGGTTTCGGAAACTCCTGTTTACGGGAGTAGAAAGCTATATCTTTCTTCCTGGGAGCAGCTGGTGGATTCAAACTGTTGACCTTATGGTTAGCACCCCAATGTGTAACCCACCACAACACCAAGGTCCCTCTGCAAGTTTTTGACACCCAAACCCATTGCTGTCAATTCCAACACATAATTTGGCTCCAACCCTATATAGGATATTCAAGCCTGTAAATCTTTACAGGAGCAGAAAGCTTCACCTTTCTCCCGTGGAGTGGTGGTCTTGAACCACTGACCTTATGTCTGTCAAGCGCCAAGCAGCAAAGTGTGGATGGTTTTGCAAAGAAGAGAAGAAATTCAGTATGGGCTGCTCTCACATAAAGTCTGTGGAAAGCCTGATGGTGGTCCACACATAGCTGTGAACCTGTGAGAGTGATTGTAAACTCAAGGGAGAAATCCTTCCCAATACTTACAAGCATTAATTTGCCACCAAAGCCCACTGCCATCAAGTCAGTTCCAACTCATGACCCATAAGGCATGTCTTTTGAAACCATCAGCCATCAACTATGATTGATGCCCAGAGCACCAATCGGGTGCTAGCTCATTAGAGAACATTCTTGAGAAAATACAGAAATACATGTTCGAGTGACTTGCAGGGAAATACACGCTTTTTCTCTTCTGTTTCTCTTGTGCCAGGAGCATGAAGATGCATCCTCATCTATGTTTGATGAATACTTTGGAGAACAACACCAGAATGATTGAAGATTGTTGTGTTAACAAGGGACGGTGTACATACATGTGAAGAACGTGGGGGCTGAATCCATGGATTATCCTCGCCGAAGGCTGCCGCCATAGAGAGCTACTTATCTTTCTGAGAAGGAAAAGGGACTGCTCGCTTTATTTTATCAGTAGATGCCTGAACCATACTGAGTGCTGCTGCTGCCACCGTTAAAGTGTAATCTTTTTTTTTTTTTAAGTGTAATCTTGTTGGTGATACTTGAACCACATCAATTTATATTGAGAAAGTTAAGGTGAATGTACATAGATTGTATATAACAGAGATTAGCACCTTGCTACAGTGAAAATCTCACGTTATTTTATTGTTTTGTGTTTGAGGGTTTTGGGGAAAGCAAGAATTACTGTAATAAAACATAAGCATTAGTATCATGTTTATGAGGTCTTTCTGGGGCAGCAAGAATGACTCTTAATTATATGTATGAAGGGAAAAAAGCCTAGAAGGATCTAGATAAGACATGCCTTGTCTGTATTGTCTAGTTTTCTACATTGAAAATGTAGTACCAAAAAAAAAAGTACAATAGTAGTCTTGTAGGACCGTTAGTCCCCAACTTCAAGCATACAGGTGACCCCGCTATTCAAAATTAGAACTTCCTCTACAACCTTTCAGAAGCTGAAATGGCATGATGTGAGAGCTGTTTGAGAATGAGTCTTGTTTTTGAGCCACCCACTGTGATAGTCTGTTTCAGCAGCCCAAGGGATCTAGTAGAGGTGCTGCTTGGCCAGAGTCCTGAAGGAGATGGCAATTGTGGGAACAAGTAGAAAGCAGAGTTTTCAGTCTGGGAGGTGCAAAGAAAAGACTCGGCGGCAGTGTTATCCCTATAAAGGGTTCCCGCACTGGAGTAGTGGAGCCAAATTCACCAACTTCCAGTTAGAAAGAGAGCAGCTTTATTAGAATGGGACAGCAGCGACGCGCAGGGTATCCTAATGGAGTCCCACTTGTGATCAGCGTCTGTAGAGTTTATGCGTGTTTACTTTGGATTGTCCCCTTTGGGGGAGTCAGGGACTTTGCCAGGTGCTTTCTGTTACTCAGGTCACAAGATGTAAATGGTGACCATAACAATTTGATAAAAACAGTAAGAATATTGCTTATTTCTTAACGACCCGATAAGCAGAATCATCCAGATGGCCACATACCATGTATCTATCTGGCTGTGAGCAGCATAGAAAGTTCAAAAATTCTGCAGAGGAACAAGACAAAGGTGGCGTGACTTAGGCTAACCAGAAACATGGAATATGGTTAGTGCTGGATGATTCCATAAATTCAATGCATTAATACATAAATTCGGATCACTTCACATGTAATTCCGTTAACTGTCATCAAACGAGGTAGGGACTGTTATTGCCATGTTCAGATGTGGTATAGAGGCACAGAGGCAGCTTGCCAAAATTACACAGCTAGTAAATGTTGGAGCGGAGATTGAAACCCAGAGGGGCCACTCCTATCCTGTCTTTACACAAGGAATTTGCAATCCTGGGTGTTGCTTCATTCCCTTCTCCTGTCCTCAAGTTTACTCATTTTTAAAACAAGTGATTTGGGTTCATTCACTCCATAAATATTTACTTACGTTTCCTGTATACCATCACTGTTCGGGGCGCGGGAATCAGTGGGGAGCCAAAGGGACAAAATGCTTTTTGATGCTGCTGTGGATGAGGTGGTACAGATGTCAAAAGTAAACTAAGAAAGTATGAGACTGGAAAAGATAACAGGGAGGTGGGCTCGGATTAAATTTCAAGTAGGGTGGATAGTGATGATTCCCTGAAAAGGTGATATTTGAACAAATAGATTGGCTTTTTTCTTTAGTTTTTCTTGACAGCAATGGTTGTTTCGCTCGCTCTACGCATGCGCGACGGTCCTAGTCTAGTACTCGGACGCCCCCTGGCGCCTCGTTCGACTCTGTGCAGCTGCTGAGCCAACGGCTGTGCGGAACGCCGGAAGCGCTTTGCCCTCCCCTTCCGGCTCGCTTCCGCCTGCCCCGCCCGGGCCTCCAGACCGGAAGCGCCGTGCTCTCGTCGGTATTACTCAGTTGAGGCTCAGCCCGGGCGCCTTCAAGATGCCGGTGAGAGGGCCGGGCGGGGTGTGTGGGGAGGCGGCGGGGATTGGAAAGAGCGGTGAGAAATAATATATACTCTGAGGAGGGCAAAAATGAAGTGGGGTCTCGGGGAGAGGCGAGGCGTGGGGACCTCCGTGCCGGATTCGGGGTATCGGCCCCCGAGGGCAGGCGGAGTATGCTGAGCCCAGCGCTTGAAAAGAGGCTGTCGGAGCCCGTCCCCTTACTCCTCGGGCCAAGCATCTCTCACTTTATTTTCCTTTATTTTCAAGTCCAGGTGCCGGCTTCGCCTTTTTTTACTGTCAGCCCTACTTCCTCCTCCGTCCCGGGCGGGACCTTCTTGCTGCTTGTCATCTGACAGACCCCACTTCCCGGACTCCTCCCCCGGTCGTCTCGGCTGTCGTGGCTCTCCCCCCCACCTCCACCACCACCACCCAGCCAGCTGGGTGCAGGGTCCCCAGAGCCAAAACGAGGCAGAGGCCGGCACCTGGTTTGCAAATGTTCTCGTTTTTTGTGAGCAACAGAGTGGGAGGAGAACTTGATGATTCATTTTTGACAGCCGGTCGGGGTGGGGTAGGGGTAAAGTTATCACTGTCGAGATCTTCATTTTGCAGATTAGGAGAAATACGGCCCCAAAACACGATTATTCATACAGCAAGCTGTAGTGAGTGGTACTAAGCTACGTTCTATTATGAACCCACAAATTTCCGCTCTAATGGGGAAACAATAAACATGCAAACCGATAAATTAGACTATGCAGTCTGTTTTGACACATGGGAACCTTGCGTAGGGTCTCAGAGTTGAGTCATCTTTATGGAAGCCGACAGTGTCATATTCCCTTTGCCTAGTGGCTGATGGGTTTGAACTGCTAACTTATGTGGTTAGCAGCTCAATGACTAACCCACAACACCATCCGGACTCCAAATAGATATATAGAGGAGATAATTTTAGATAGCGACCTGTCTGGTGAAGGAAATAGGTAACACGTCAACAAGCCAGTGACTGGTTAAGGCAGTGGTTCTCAACCTTCCTAATGCCGCAAACCTTTAATACGGTTTCCCATGTTGTAGTGACCCCCAACCATAAAATTATTTTCATTGTAACTTCCTAACTGTAATTATGCTACTGTTATGAATCGGGAAACCCCTGTGAAAGGGTCGTTTGACCTCCAAAGGGGTTGAGACCGTTGGGTTAAGGGAAGGCAGAGGCTGCTGTAGATGAAGCGCCCCATGAGAAGGAGCAAGCCCCAGCCATAGTTACAGACATATATTTTATGAAAACTTGTTACCCATCTACCTTGACCCATGACAATCTCGTATGTCAGAATAGAACTGTACTCCATAGGATTTTCAACATCGAATTTTTCAGAATGAAATCTCCAGGTCCTTTTTCCCTGGTGGATTCCAACGTCCAGCCATTGGGTTATCAGCTGAGTATGTTTGCTATTTACCCCACCCCGGGGGTTCCAGGAATTGGGTTATCAGCTGAGTATGTTTGCTATTTACCCCACCCCGGGGGTTCCAGGAATTCTTTCACTGCCGTTTAGTTGCTCCTGATATGTTCCATGCAGGCTTCACTTTACCAGGTGTGCCCAGGACTGGCCCCCAGTGATTGCTTACTTAATAGCTGCTTTCTTCGTGATTCTGAAAATTACCTAAGGGTGGAGACCAGACTGTGTCAGTCTGCCTTGCTCATAGAGGGGGTTTAGTTTTCATGGAATGAATGCATAGTTGGGGCCCATACTATCTTGTGTGTAAGAAGCAGAACTGAGACTCAGCATGCAGATTCCTCTAAAAAATGTGAATTTGTGGTGGTGGTTTTTTTCTC
>NW_022111312.1:11656790-11665009 GCF_000313985.2 Echinops telfairi
GGCGGGGAGTGCGGAGTGGAGACCCAAAGCCCATTTGTAGGCCACTGGACATCCCCTTATAGAAGGGTCTTGGGAGGAGACGAGCCAGTCAGGGTGCGACGTAGCAATGATGAAACATACAACTTTCCTCTAGTTCCTAAATGCTTCCTCCTCCCAATTCTACCTTACACATATGGCTAGACCAGAGGATGTACACTGGTACAGATAGGAACTGGAAACACAGGGAATCCAGGGCAGATCCCTTCAGGACCAGTGGTGTGAGTCAAGGGTTCATGAGGGAGGGGGGAGGGGGGAAAATGAGCTGATGCCAGGGACTTAGGTGGAGTGCAAATGTTTCAAGAATGATGAAGGCAATGAATGTACAAATGTGCTTTTAAAAGCCTTTAAAAAAAATCTTTGTTTTAAATACAATTTTAAAAAAATAAAAAATTGCTATCACTAAATATTTAATGAGGGTGATGTATAACAATTAGCTTGCCAGTCCTGCAATATACACCACTTTTGTAAACTAGAAAAGGCAGCTCCCGCACACTGCTTCTGCCTTCCCTCCTTTCTTCCCGAATCATGGGAGCTCTTGTGACACATTGGGTTAAGCGTGAGGCTGTGTGTGAACTTAATCAGGCACTCCGGGGGAGAAAGATGTAGCCGTGCAGTTTCCATCAAGATGGACATCATAGAAGCTCTGTGGGTCTGTTCTGCTCTGTCCTATACCTTCACGATGAGTTGAAATGGACTTAAAGGCAGTGGGTTTGGTTTTGGGTGTAATGAATGTTAGACAAAGGTGCCCTTTTTGTCCTTGCCTGCTCCCAAGGCATTTTCTCTCTTTCTGAAACCGTACCTGGTTTGCTGTTGCAGGCCTACCACTCCTCTCTCATGGACCCGGACACCAAACTCATTGGAAACATGGCCCTGCTACCTATCAGAAGTCAGTTCAAAGGACCTGCTCCGAGAGAGAGTAAGTCAGGCCTTTCCCTTCACGTTGAGGTTTTGGTGTGGAATGTCAGGCAACGCTCTGCTGTTCAGTCTAGGTAGTTGTCCACTCAGCCCTCTGTCTCAGTCTGCTCCTGTGCATCCTCTTGCTTGGTGGACGCTGGGTTCTAAGCCTCTCATGGTGATTGTTAAACATGTCACATCTAGTAGGGACCTTGCATCGCTGCTCATTTCTCCAGGATAGTTTTGTGTTTTGCTGGGGAAGAGGAGACAGGCTAGATCCTGGACCTTGTGTCCTGCCTTCACGCTCAGTTCTTTCCACCCATTGCTGCTGCCTCTGGAGAATGCCACGCCCCTATCCATCTCTGCAGCAAGCTTGAAAACAACGTGTTTTAAGCTTTCCCATCTAAATCTGCTACGTTTATCCATTATTTTTAGTATCTTTTATAATGTTATTTACTGATCTCTACCAGGGGGCTGGAGGAGTTGTTTTAAAATGTTTGTGGGAAAATTTCATTATCTTTCATATCATTTCCCCCACACTTCTTGCAGTCCCCTTATACTCTTGCTTTATTGGGTTTTACATCTTTGCTTTCTTCCTTGATACTCTGCCCTTAAAAAAAAAAAATTCTGCTTTTGGAAACTTATTTTATTTTTCAGATGACCCTATTTTTTTCATATACTATCTGAGGCTCTTCTGGCACATTTGAGATGTGTTGCCAAATGTACTTATTACATAGGCTTTCCCTGCACCTAGGCCTGAGGCATGGTTATAAAACCTACTTTGAGGAGGAGCTCTGGTGGCTTAGTGAGTTATACGTTGGGCTGCTAATCACAGAGTCAGCAGTTCAAAACCACCAGATGCTCCACAGGAGAAAAATGAGGCCTTCTATTTGCAGAAATAATACCTACTTTGTACTGACCACAACTCCCTTCTTCTCCTAGAGTATTTGACATGCCTTTGGCTTGATTTAATTTTCCTTCAACACCTGTCTGTTGCTTGGTAAAGTTAAAAATGTGGTGAGTCACTACAGTCTTTATGTGGTTCTCAGATAAAGAAAAGAAAGAAGAAACAAAGAAGTAAATTTCAGAGTATGAATCCGGTTGGCCCAGAGTCCTTGAGAAGAGGACTGTGTAATGCATCAGAAGGCACACCTGACCAAAGATGGAATCAGTCTAGTATTGAGCCCCTTTGTAGTTCGGTCACTTTCATGGGAGAACGGGACCCCTAGAAGTCAGATCACAGAAGATATTCGGTGCTGGATTAGAACCGAATTGGATTCTCGAGGAGAGAATACCTGTGCTATGAGCTACCTAAATGTTGTTGTTAGGTGTCATTGCAGTGTAGTGAATTAGTATAATGTGGCCTTTTTAGCCATGGTCTTGAGACTCACTCAGAATGATTGGGTGGGACAATGAAAACAGGTGTGTGTGGCCCACCAAGGGTTTGGACACCCTGCTAATAATGCAGATATGGGTGGACTATCCAAATAATCATTGTAGGAGATTGGTTAATATCATCATCCCTTTAGATTTAAAATGAGCTGATCCTTGAGACTAAAGGAGGGCTAGGGAGGGGGGTGCAGACCTCACTACTATCAAAAAGAGTCGAGAACATAACGTTTGCTTTGGACTTGAGGTCCCCACACTGAGAAGCTCTTAGGCCCAAGAGACAGCTGTGACACTAGAGAGGATGGAAAGTGAGGCTGGAAACAGCAACAGCAGAACTCAGAGACCTGGCAGAAGATGGCTCAGTGAGTTTCCTGGCCCACAGAGCAAGAGAGGCTTGCTGGTAGACTAGGGTGCCTCTGGGAACTTATTGGTAGAACTCAAGAGCTTGAATACTTCCCTGAACAGTGAAGAGGCCAGGATGAGGGGGTCAAGAGGCCTGCCTATAGGCGTGGCCAAGAAGCTGCCCTGACCAAAGACTGTAGCCTGTGCCTTTCCTGATCCTGAATTGTAACCTGTGATTTTCCTAATTAATCCATAACTGTGAGTTATCAAACCCAGAAGAGAAGAAGGGTAAAGAGGTTGGAGGGTAGAGGTACATGTGAGCTCTGCCTCCTAGGGATCAAGTTTGGGGTGATGTTGCTCTTGATTCTCTCTCCTCCCCCCTTGTGTAGTTAACTGAGGGGGTCTGACAATGCTACTATGCCATTTTCACAACCAGCGAGTTCATTCCAACTCCTAGGCACCCTGTGTGTCAGGGTAGATCTGCTGCATCGCTTTTGAGGCTGAAATCTTTATAGGAGCTGATAGGCAGGTTTTCCATGGAGCTGCTAGCTGGGTTGAATCACCGTCTTTCTATTCAATTCAATCCATTTAGAGTCAAAAAGTCTCTTTCGAGTTCTTTCTATACCAAAGTCCCCTTAGTTTATGTTTTTCTTTGCCTTACCCCACCTCATGCCCAAATCCTAATTTTGGAAGAGCAGACTGGTTTTTGTAGATCCCGTTGAATCCTCTGAGGAAGTTTTCTTTTCAGATAAATCAGTTTCAAGGAACACAAGTCTAGCATTAGAATTCCATGGAAATTTTTTAGTTGGGGAATGAGCTGGGGTCTAGACAACCGGATGACCACACACAAGTGCCCCAGGGTTACTGTGTGTTTCTGCCACGGAGAGGCAGGCAGTCACGGACTTGAAGTATAAATAACCGACGCGGTGTTGCTGAGACCAGCTGCCGGATACCGAGACCCTGGGATTTTGACCTTTTAAAAATAAGAAAAAGAAAACAAAAAATTGCCAGAGAAGTTGTGTAATAAAATCCATCTTTGTCAAATAGCATTTCTGGCTTTTCTCAGTCTAACCATCGAGAACAACGTGTACAAAAATACTCTATTATGGAAAGATGTGTATTTGAGCCCCAGCATGCTCCCAAGTGGCAATTGAGGGCTTTAATTTAATTTAATTGGGGCCTTTAAAGTTCGTCTGCATTTCAGTTGATCTTTATAAATGCATTGTGGGATAATCCAGAAATATGTTCTCTAAATGTTAATAGTCACTTATTTCCCGGTAGTGGATGTTTTTTGATATTGAGTTTCCTCCCCTAATGAACATTTATTTTTTTAAAAATAGGCCATATAGATACTGTTCCAGGTATTGTATATTTTATATTTATATGGTTATATTTCAGTAGCATTGTTTCATTTTGTCTAACCTCAAAACTCTTGACAATTGAGCTTAGCTATTTTTTTTTCTTTTTTTCTTTTTTTGGATTTTTGGCTCACACTTAATCCTTGCTCAATCTAAACATAATTAGTTCTTTTTTTTTTTTTTTAACATTTTATTAGGGGCTCATACAACTGTTATCCCAATCCATACACACATCAATTGTGTAAAGTGCATTTGTATATCGTTTCTCAAAAAAAAATTTTGTTTTCTTTTTAACTTAAAAATAATAATAATAATGAGTGAAAGCCATGTAGCTGAATTTACCATTTTAAAGTGAACGATGTGTGACAGAACATTTACAAGTAGAATTGGTGCTCAGCCCTGCTGCTAAGCAAGAGTTGGCCACATGACCCCGCCAGCTGCTCTTGGGAGAAAGAGGAGGCAGTCTGCTTTTGTAAAGATGTAGGGCCTTTACAAAAGTGGAACTCTCCGGCGCAGTTCCACTCTGCCCTGTAGGATCACTGTGACTCAGAATCAACCCAAGGCAATGAGTTTGGTTTGTGTTTTCAGTGCCTTTACAGTGCGGTGCAGCTACCACCTGTCTCCAGTTCCAGAACATTTTCATCACCTTAAAATGAAACCGATACACATTTAACCTTTGCTCCCCATTCTTCTTATCCTCCAGCCACTGGTTACCACCAGTCTGCTGCTTTCTCTCTGAATTGGCCTACTTTGGGATTTCATGCAAATATGTAGCCAGCCTTTTATTTATGTCCAGCTTATTTCACTAAGTGAAATATTTCCAAGTCCCTTCATGTTGTAGGGCAAAACAGTACTCAGTTGTGTGTTCACCACCATGTCCACTCATGATCTGTTGTGAGTAGCACTGCTGTGCTATTCTACTGTGCTGTGTATGTGTGCAGATAACGTGTTTGGGCACCTGTTTTTGGCTCTTTGGGGTGGAGAATTGCGGGATCCTATGATAATTCTGTTTTTAACTTTTTGAGCAACTCTTTGTGCCTTTGTTTTTGGTGTTATATTTTACATTTGACTAACGTTCTCTGCCCTTTTCCTTTATGTTTGGTTTAGCAAAAGATACAGATATTGTGGATGAGGCCATCTATTACTTCAAGGCCAACGTCTTCTTCAAAAACTATGAAATTAAGGTAAGTTACAGAGCTTTCTGACAGGGATCAATATCTACCTTCAGTCAAGATTCCTATGAGAAGTAAACAGACTAAAACAAGATTCAATAAATGGAATAAAACAGTGTGATTTTAAAAATTGAGACCAGCACCTACTGTTAGGTTCTGTATAGTTATTCCTGCTTCTCTTCCCCCTCTAGAGTCTCTGCCACAGGTCTGCAAACTATGGCCTGAGGGCCACCACCCAGGCCTGTCACCGCTTTTTACAAACATAGTTTCATTGAGAAACAACCACAGTCATCTGTTTAAATGCCTTCTTTGGCTGCTTTCACGCCACAAAAATAGACTCACGAGGTTATAACAAAGACCTATAGCCCAGAACATCTACGATACCTAGCCCTTTACAAAGAAAATGTGCCAATTTCTAGTCTAGATACTTCCTTACCTACCCAAAAAAAAAAAAAAAAATCCATCAAATCAATTACGACTCCTATCGACTTCTTAACCTTTTCAGCCTTAACTCAGCACCTACTAAGTGCCCACTCTGTGTTTGAGTTTGGATGAGTCCCGAACTAAAGAATCCTATATACCATACCGTTGTTCGTCTTTCTCTGAACTTGGCCTAGGGCAAAGAAGAAAGCTTAATGACACGGAAACACTCACTCTTCATTCTTGCTTTTTTGGTTCTGTGAGGATGAGGTCAAAGGTGAAGAGAGGTGACAGATAAGGAAAGGGGAAGAGGGGGGAAAAAAGGAAGGAAAAAACATGTTAAGATCCTGTATGAGCAAGTTACAAGGAATGCCGGTGAGTCTTCTTAATAACTGTAGACTATGCAGCTTCAACTTCAACCCCTTAGCCTCTTAGATCAACTAGCATGTCAGTTGTTCGCTTGTGGACTCTTCATCTACCCCTTTTAGTCTGAACATTCTGTACTGGTAGCAGAGTGTTATGTACCTAATGCAGGACTGAAGTGTAACTGTTTGGTTTGTAATGAATGCACGTAAATACAAGTCGCCTCCTTCAGTTCTCTCCCAAATAATCAGGTTTTAAAACTAGGGAAATGGAATTTGGCTTCTGTTTTTAAATTAGAAATTGGCCTGAGACTAGACCCACTTCCAGCATTCTCCATTTTGCTTTTGGGCTGGCCACGGCGTGGCCCAGTAGAAGTCCTCAGGAGCCAGCCACTCACTGGAGGAGTAATTGCTTCTCCTTCCTGCTGTTTTGTTCTCCCCAGGGACCCGGAAGTGAAAGGGGTTTTAAAAGTTCGCCAAGCAGATGATGTGTCTCAGGTTTTCCTGGCAGCTGTGTAATTCTCCTTCCTAACGCAGAGTGAGGGGAACCCAGAGAGGGGAGATGACGCGAGCTGGAGCAGCCACCAGCTCTGGGAGGAAGTTGCCTCCCCTTGAGTGGGCAAAAAGGGGGCCTCAGAGGCTGAGGGATTTGGGAACCGTGTGTTTTTGATGCTGTGATGTTATTAGCTGCTGTTGAGTTGGTTGTGACTCATGACAGCTCCTCATGGATCAGAGGACAACTTTGCTCTCCAGCATTCTCAGTGCCTGGTTTTTCAGAAGTAGATCTAGGTGAACTCGAACTACTAGCCTTTTGGTTAGCTGCTGAGTGCTATGCTATTAGAATTTTCCATAGATAGTCCAAAATAAAAGTATGAATTCGTTTGTTGCACATAATTGTTATGTTTTGATTAGACCTATGTTTCAGTTTTGCTTTTCTTCCTGTAGAATGAAGCAGACAGGACCTTGATATATATCACTCTCTACATTTCCGAATGCCTAAAGAAACTCCAGAAGGTAACTAAACGCAAAGCCCTTAAATTATTAGTAGGTGTTTGTCCTTTTAGCCATCTGGCCTTTCTTGAGACTTTAAGGGCAAATAGAAAATATTCTCTCTGATTTAGAATCTATGCTTAAGAGACCCGCCTGAGTCTCCTTAAATTACACGGATTTTTTTTTTTTTTTAAAGTTCTTGCCTCTGGAGTTCTGAGGTCCAAGGATAGAGCTCAAGGTCTTAAAGTGGGTGGCCCAGGTTGAGGGTGACAGCTTCCTTTACACTAACCTCTCACTGAAATGTAGCAGTTACTTCAGTTATCATTGTAGGCAAGACACACAGCAAGATAGCTGGGCTAACGATGCCTGTGACCAACTTCATTGCCACTAGATGTTATGGTATCTTCCCATTACTAAAGAAGCTTAGAGTTGACTCTTGCGTATTTTGATTATTGTCTTTTATTCTCATTGATTACCCTTCTAATTTCCTACTCTAAGGGGAGGGCCCGTAACCTTTCACCAGATTGTCAAAGAGGCCAAAGCACATGAATAACACCCACCATCCCACATAGACCGGAAAACTGCCATTGAAATATTGTACTTTTCCCAATGTGAAATGAAACTGAAAATCACAGAATGACCAGACTTACTGGTCACATGAAAACTGGTACAACCCGTGAGAATATGGACCCTGGTAGTCTTCAGGTCTGGAAATGAATTCACCTTTGGGGCTCAATTTTTGCTAAGTACCAAGGAGATGTGCACATTTTGGAATAATCAACCACTTGAGACCAACAGGGCAGCATTTGCCAATGGACAAAGTTCAGAAGGGTTAGGAAAGATGGAAGAATGGGAACAGGAAACACAAGGAGGAAGTGGGATCAGTAACGTTACATCAAAGGGACGGCACCTAATGAGATGAAACAAAATACGTGTGAATTGTTGAATGGAAAACCAGTGATCTGGTCTGTAACCCTTCACCCAAATTCATAATCAAAAGTCAGGAACAGATTTCTAAATATGGGCGATGGGGGGCATTACTCTTTTCCCTGTGAAATTTGTATGTGTATGATTTTTTTTTTTTTTTTGTAGTGCAATTCCAGAAGCCAAGGGGAGAAAGAAATGTACACACTGGGCATCACTAACTTCCCCATACCTGGAGAGCCCGGGTTTCCACTGAACGCCATTTATGCCAAACCTGCAAACAAGCAGGAAGATGGTGAGCGTGGGCGGGCTTCCTACCTGTGTTCCAC
>NW_022111312.1:11666489-11667432 GCF_000313985.2 Echinops telfairi
TGATAATAAAGACATTTCTAACATTGTGTGTCCAAAAAAAGCTGTCTTTATTGTTTCCCTTTGGCTTTCACTGATACATGTGGGACTGTCATCCACATAGCATAACACCCACCCTTTCAACAAGCAGTCTAGGGGTCTTTAGAGTGTTCACAAAGTGTTGTCCCCATAACCACTATCAAATTCCAGAACATTTTTAGCACTCCGTCTCCATTCGTGTCCAACCCTCTCCTTCAGCCCACTAATCTATTATTCAGTGGCCATGGATTCACCTGTTCTAGCAATTTTATATAGGTAGAATCAGACACTATGTGGCTTCTTGTGTCTGACTTCCTTCACTTGTTGGAACATTGTCAAGACTCACCTGTGGAGCTGTGTGATCAGTACTTCCAAACCAAGTAAGACTCCATTCTGAGTGTGCCGAGCAGTTGATGGTCATTTGAGTCGTTTCCAGTTTGGGACGATATGACAAATATGCTATGAGCACTCAGGTGCACATCTCTGTGTGAGCCTGTGTACCTGTGGCTGGGGGATTATGGTAACCCAATGCTTAGCGCTCTGGAAAAATGACCAACTGATCTTCACTGCAGATGCGCCATGTCATCTTCCCACTAGAAATGTCGGAGGGATTTCTCCGCATCTTTACTCCCAATGGTCATTGTTCATCTTTTGCATTGCAGCCAACCTCATGGTTGTGAAAAGACCCTGAGTGATAGAAATGGCTAATACACTGAAGGGTTGGAAGCTTAAGTCTAACCACAGGCACCTTGGAAGAAAGGCCTGGTGATTTAAAAAAAAAAGCCAGTGAAAACCCCTGTGGAGCAGTTCTGTCCTGGTGCACATAGGATTGCCATGACTCCATTAAGTGTATGTGAAGTGGTATTTCCTTGTGCTTTAGAGTCACATTTTTCTAATGACCAATGATAGTGGAATTTTGTGTCCTATC
>NW_022111312.1:11669567-11670452 GCF_000313985.2 Echinops telfairi
GTATTAACATTGGATTCCACCTCTCAACAACAGGGCAGTGAACTCCTATTTTGGTTCACTTTTCTCAATACAAGTTTGATTAAACCTCTCAATACAATTTTGATTAAATTTATTTCCTCCTTGGAAATAAACCAAGGAGGAAAGATGAGAGCGATCCGTTTCGAGGCTCAAGGTATGTTGGTAACATGAACCCTGGTGGCGCGGTAGGTACAGTGCCCAACGGCCAACCAAAAGCTCTGACCGACCAGCTGCTCCAAAGGAGGAAGATGTGCCGACGGCTTCCGATAATGACGATAGACTTGGAAAGCCTATGGGTGGGTCTCCGCTGCCTGTAAGACCACTGTAAGTCAGAGCCAACTTGCTTGGCAATGGGTTTTGTTTGTTGTGGGGTTGTGTTTTTTGGAGGGTGGAGTGGGTAATGTGATTTTGAAAACATCTCCAAATGTTTTGAGAATGCTGATGGCAACAAATACACAAATGTGCTTGACACAGTGGATGGATGTCTGGATTGTGATGTGTTGTCCGAGCCCCCAATAAAATGATTTAAGAAAAAGAAAACATCTACTGTGAGACTTGTTAAAATAGTGCCAGCAGGGGGCGCATAGACACCAGGACCTAAAAATCCTGGCTGCTGCTGTTGTGTCCTGGCAAGGACTTGTTTGGCTTTGTTAGATACTTGAGAAACCGTTTCCCAAGAGATTAGAGTCGATTCGTGAAGTACAGTGTAACATGTTGAAATGTACACCTTGGGTCCAAATGTGATGCCAACATTAACGGAAGATTGTTAACAAGGTATGACTTTTTAGGGTAGGCCATTTCGTAACAGCTGTCAGGTGTTTGAAAGGAACCCTGATGGTGCTCTGGGTGAGGCGTTAGGTTGCTAAC
>NW_022111312.1:11678159-11686882 GCF_000313985.2 Echinops telfairi
GTCCTCAGGGACTGGTGTGCCAATATGGGGTCTAGACCCTCACCCTCTCTTTTGCCTTCTTGCTTTGTTTCCATGTGAGCGTGGCAGGCTGGCCCCTCTCCAGGGAAGGGGTCAGTTTGGCTCTGACTGGGGCCGGCCCTGTAGCCCACTCTGTTCATGAGTTGCTGCTCCCTCAAGGTTTGGTGTGCCCTGGTGGGGTCTGCATGCACACCTATTTTTCTTTTTAAATTGTGTGTATGCCAGGAAAAAAACCATAGGAATTTATGAATATACCCCACCCTATTAACAGGGATTGTCTTGGGGCTGGGGAGATCCCCAGGACTACTACAGGCTAAGACAACAGTTCTCAACCTGTGGGTCGCGAACCCTTTGGGGATCGAACAACCCTTTAACAGGGGTCGCCCGATTCATAAGAGTAGCAAAATGACAGTGATGAAGTAGTAATGAAAATAATTTTATGATTGGGGGGTCACCAGCACATGAGGAACTGTATGAAAGAGTCACGGCATTAGGAAGGTTGAGAACCACTGGAGACATACATGTCGATAATTCAGTAAGAAGGGATACTGATAGCTAGTCACAGAAAGGCTTTCTTTGAAAAATAATTGATAACCTTTCAAATCTGAAACTGATCTCTCTGTCTGTCTGTCTGTCTCTCTCTCTCACACACACATACACACACACACTCAACTTTGATCCAGTAGATAAATAGGCACAGTCACACCAAGGAGGTATGCACCTTTAGAACAATCAACTATATGAGATCGAAAGGGCAGTGTTTGCCCAGGGAGAAAACTCTAAAGGCAAGAAGGGAGGGGAAAGAAGGAAGCCTGGAAACCCAGGGGCGATGGGAAGAGTGCTGTTACACTGTGGGGGTGGCCAACGATGTCATAAAGCAAAAACAAAGTTTATATGACTTGTTGAATGGAAAACCAATTTGTTCTGTAAACTTCCACCCGGATCACAATAAAAAAGTCAAATACACAGATTGGAAATAAAAAATCTGAAATGACATCAAATTAGCCAAGAACAGGCTGGGACTAATGATCACCTTGTTCCTTTCTTTATTTTTAAGCATCCTGTTTACATTCATCATTTTCACATCATTATTATAATCATGGCTTGAAAAAACTCACAGGACATGGACATAACTAAACTTGATTTAGAAAAACTTTCAGACAGACATGTTTATCATTCAATTCTGTGTTTTCTTTTCTCAAAAATGATTAGTCCCAAAGACCCTACTAAAAAGTTGGGAGCTCCATCCAGAAAGGAATGTCATACTCTTAGACCAGCAGCCATTTGGTTCATCTCCCCCTTCGTTTGTTTATAGCTGCTTGGAAGGCCTGTTCCATTAAGAGAGTGTAAATTCAGGGCTGCATCTGCTCTGTGTTGACTCTGAGATAAAGCATCTGTCACGATCTCCCACTTTGCATGAACACTGTAGGCCCAGCTTACAGGTGAGCTGGCAGTGTGCTGAGCACTTCACATTTGTTGAAAAATCCTGTTTAACTCTTGCAAGAACCTGACAAGGCACATCCCTTTGCCCGATTGTGTTAGTCTGGGTCGACTAGAGAAACAAATTAATAGACCCTCATATGTGTACAAGAGAGAGCTTTATAGACAAGAGCAATTGAATATTGAGAAAACATCCCAGCCCAGTCCAGATCAAGTCCATAAGTCTGATATTAGCCCTTATGTCTGATACCAATTTATATATCCCTCTTCAGACTCATGAAATACACGCAATTCCTCTGAATGCAGGCCAATCACAGGCCAATGGGTGGAAAGTCTTGTGGATCCAGAGGTGGTTCAAGCATCTCAGCACTGGTATGGATCTCCACATGGCTCCTCCAACTCCAGGGCTCTTGCGGAGCTCCATGTGTTTTATCATCAGGAATACCAAACAGAGTGTGTGTGTGTGTGTGTGTGTCTCCTGCAGCAAGCTATTTATCTGCTATTTGTCTCCATTGCCTCCAAATGAGGTCACCAAGCAGCAACTTGATTGACAGGCTGAACTCCACCCCTTCACTCTTAGTATTCTCAAGTTGGCACCAGATGATATTAACTACCACACTTCCCTTTTGATCTTAAATGGTTGATTATTCTGATAGGGGTGTGTTCAGTTCCAGACCTGAAGAATGATTAAGGGCCTTAATTGTTATCGTTCCACCTCTATCTAGCCAACCAGTAAGCCTGGTGTCTTAGGGTGTGGTGTTTTCACCCACATATTTCTCTCAATCTAGGACCTTCTAATGTGATCCTTTTCAAAACAGTGAGTAGTGGTATCTACCCATCAAACTCTTCTGGTTTCTGGGTTGTGGAAGGCTGAGGCTTGCATGGCCCATGAATCATTGGACTAATTGTTTCCATATGGCTTTTGATTTTCTAGAGAGTTATATTTTGAAGCATCCTGCTCTCTATCCAAGCAGACGAGACCTCTTCCTCCTAGAATTCATTAAAAATCATAGTTTTTGAGAGGTTGGAGACAGAGGCACAGAAGGAGATAAGGCTTAGTCAGGAATGAGAAGTATAGTGAGGCTTTATTAAGGCGAGGGAAAACTCCCGGACGAGTTCTGCAACCCAACGAGTTAGGTCAGGGAATTCACAGCTTGTCGGTGAGGTGGTGGGAGATGTATAGGGCTCGAGCTAAGGAAGTGTACGTTGACAGAAGGAAGGGGGGGTGTTTATTGCTTGCAGCTGCAGGGTCTTGGAGTCAGGATGCGATCTGTGGGAAGTTATCTTGTTTGCAAACCTGCTCTCTAGAGTGCTGGGAAAGGGGAGACACACACCTGGCCTGGAGAGAGAAACTCTTTGGGGTGCTGGGGCAGGAGTTGCATAGTTCAATAGGTCATCCCTCCTCCTGAGAGGCTGGGAATGGAGGCGTTGAGGTTTCATCTTCCTGAGGAGCCGGAGAGGAGGTGGGGGCTGCCCGGTCTGGACCCGGCCCAAACAATTTTGGTGCTGGAGGAGAGTCTAGAAGTGACCTTATTTTCAGGCTTCGTGTTGTGGGGGTGGAAACTGAAGCTGTGAAAGAACAGTCCAAGGCCCCTGTGAGATAGACGGCTCGCCAGACGCAGGGTGACAGGGATACAGGGGAGTGCTGAGTGTCCAGTACATTAGAGGGCGATTTATACATTTAATCGCCCTGCTCACTTGCTTGTCACTTCTAAACGTCCAGAACGAAAGTCTTTCCCAGCCACATTCCATTCGACATTTGTCTCGGCTCTGTCTTTTGTACAAGGGCGAAAAAACATTTGTAAATTGCTTGGAGGGAATCATTACTTACCATCCTGTAAGTGTCTGCTGGCAGTGATCGCCTGCCTTGCGATTGGAAAAGCAACTTCAGGACAGAGAGTTGGCCCACGAGTGACTACAGTGACTAAGTCCAGCCTTCTTTCTAAACGATCTCCCCCTCTCCTCAGTAAAGGTGGCTGGTAGGGCTTTTGGTTCATGCGCTATTCTGGCAAGTGGGGGTGGAATAACGAAGAAGCTTGCAAAATCAAGAGGACTTGCCTCAGTTCAAGGGCCCTTGTGCTGTGTGGGTGCATCATTTTGCTTTCTCTTGTTGAGAATCTACACAGCAAAACATAACCCAAGTCCACCATGTCGACACGGACGATTGGGTGATACCGGTTCCGTTCTTCAAGTTGTGCAACCTGGCTTCTTCTCCGTCCAAACTGTCCTTCCTCCGCCACTAACGGGGGGAACCCCCTGCCCCTGAAACTTGTAGCCTCACCTTGTGTGCTTGGCTGTCACTCGGACCCCATAGAGAGAATTCTCAGAAGAGTCTAACCCTCCAAGCCAGCATTCTTTGCTAATTAAGCTCACCTCTGGTTTGAGTTAAAAAGACTTCTTGACGATAATTTCAGCATCCCCCTCTTTGACTGAAGTGCCAGGCCCCATGGAAACGCAGTCAGGAAACCAGGAGGCCTATTGCATTGGCAAATCTGCTCTTAAAGTGGTCCAAAGCAAAGCTGTCCTCCGGAGGACTAAGTTGAACCTACCCCAAACCGTGGTACTTTCAATGGTCTCATCTGCATGTGAAAGCTGCACCATAACTCAGGGAGCCCCAAGGAGAATGGATGCATTTACTTATGAGCTGCTGGCGAAACAGAATCTGTCTGGAGGAAGGACAGTAGAACTGCTTCTTAGAAGCGCGGCTGGGGTGATGTTGTCTCATGGACTTTGGTAACTTGTCAAGAAGGACCAGTCCCTGGAGAAGGACATCGCGCTTTGTAGAGGGCAGGGAAAAAGAGAATGGCCCTCAACAAAGCGGATTGACACTGCGGCTGCAACAATCAGCTCAAACGTAGCCTTGTTGTTTGGTTGGACAGGGCCCCTAACGTGTCACACCTAACAAAAACAATGCTAACTCATCACTGTCAGGTTGCTTTCACCTGAGTATCCCCGCAGGACATGCTAGAAGTGCTCCTAGGGTTTCCAGACATGTAGACTTCCCTGAAGCAGCCACAGCTTTCTTTTGAGGAGCTGCTAGTAGGCTCCAACCTGCAACCTTTCAGTTAGACACCGAGCACTTGACCACTGCCCCACCAAGGGCTTCTGACCACGATCCAAGGTTAGAACATTTCTAGTAACCCAGAAAGATTCAAAGTACATTCAGTCACTCACACACCTCACCCCGCATCCATAGCCCACCGCTGATCTACTCTCGAGATCTAAGTCCTAAGACGTGGTCTTTTCATCTGACTTCTTTCACTTGGCGTAATCTTATTTTTTGAATAACAAAGAGTTTTGCAGACCCACTCTTGCTGTGCCTTTATCTGTAGTTTATTCCTCTTTATTGTTGAATGTATTTCATTGTATGGACACGTCAATTTATCTATTCAACTACTGATGGACATTTCGATGGCAGTAGAGCTCCTGGCTATTTTTAGATCTGGTTAGACTAATATACTATTTCAAGGGTAGATAAAATGGCCCTGCAAACATTTCTGCTGTCACACCTGTGGTGAAGCAGCTGCATGGTGACTCAGATCCACCCAGAAGTGCCTTAGGCGAAAGGGCTGGCAATCTGCTTCTAAGACAGTGGTTCTCAACCTGTGGGTCAACGGGTCGAACCCTTTCACAGGGGTTGCCTGATTCCTAACAGTAGCAAAGTGACAGTGATGAAGTAGCAATGAAAATAATGATATTGGTTGTGGGGGGGCACCACCTGAGGAATTGTATGAAAGGGTCGTGGCATGAGGAAGGTTGAGAACCACTGGTCTAAGAGGTAAAACCTCCTTGCCATTGAGTGGATTCCAACTCATAGCAACCTCCTGGGACACAGTAAAGCAGCTCCCTAGGTTTCTAAAGCGTAAACTTTGCTACATCTTTCTCAGGGGAAGCAGCTGATGAGTTTGAATGACTTTTTGGGTAGCAGCTGAGTGTTAAGGAGACCTGGGGGTGTAGGGGTTACCCATGGGCTGTTCACCATAAGGTCCACAAATCAAAACAACCAGCTGCTCTGAGGGAGAAAGACGAGACTTGCTACTCCCATAAGAAGTTACAGTCTCAGAAACTTTACTATAGAACAGGGACTATGCCACCCTGTTCTATTGGGTCACTATGAATCAGCACCAACTCAGTGGCAGTTGGTTTGGTTTTGGTGAGCTGAGTGCTTAACCACTGTGCCACCAGTGTTCCTGTTCCCAAAGGTTTGAAAACTGCATTCTTCTGCTTTGCAACACACGGGTTCAACACATCGTAAGTTAGAATCAACTTGATGGTAATGAGTTGGGTTTTTTATATGGTGCTTACTTCTTGCCAAGGAGCTGTGGGGGGTAGTGCTGCAAGGAAAATGGACTTCTAATCCCAAGATCGGTGGTTCAAACCCACTAGCCAGTCCGAGGGAGACAGAGAAGGTTATCTGCTCCCAGAAAGATTTACAGACTTGGAAACCCTGTAGTAGCACTATGACTCAAAATAGACTCAATGACAGGGGAGGCGGGGGTTTGGTTATTTCGTGCCAGACATTATTCTAAGTATGTTAGATAGTGTGGTATACTTAATATGTTTGATACCCAGAGAGATAATTTTTACACTCTTTAAAGCAGCAGTTCTCAACCTGTGAGTCGAGACCCCTTTGGGAGTCAAACAACCCTTTCACAGGGGTTGCCTGATTCATAACAGTAGCAAAATTACAGTTATGATGTAGCAATGAAAGTAATTTTATGGTTGGGAGTCACCACAACATGAGGAACTGTATGAAAGGGCCACGGCATTAGGAAGGTTGAGAACCACTGTTCTAAAGTGTACTGTAAAAGAACTTATGAAACAATCAATGGCCAGAAAAGAAACAATGAAAATAGTTTATTTTGCAACACACTTAATACACTTTATTAAGCTTCATCTAAACAAAGTAGGAAAGAAGAACTATATAGATATGATACATATCTATATAAATATATATTTGTTTGTTTATATATGTATATATATGTAAATGCAACAAGGAAGCAGATGGATGTTGGGCCTCTACTTAAATCTTCCCTCAGGACAAGAATGGTTCTAATAATGTGGCATTGTATGATACGCACCTTCCTGACACAATCAATCGCTAAAGACAAAATGGGTGCATAAGCTAATGTGAAGAAAGGCTGATGGTGCCCTGCTATTAAAAGATAGCGTCTGGGTCTTAAAGGTTTGTAGCTAAACAAGTGGCCATCTAGTAGGGAAGCAACAAAGCCCACATGGAAGAAACATACCAGCCTGTGTGATCATGAGGTGTCAACAGGAAGAGGTATCCGAAGTTCAAAACTAAGCAACCAAATTGATGTGAAGGGGCATGAATGTAGTGGAGACCCAAAACCCACCTGTAAGATAATTGGGCAGTCCCTCTCCAAAGGGCCACAGGGTATAGTACTGATGAACCACATAACTATCCTCTAGTTCTGTAACACTTCCTCCCCTTACTACTATGGTTTTTATTTGTTTTACCTCATTAATCATGTTAGATTTGCACATGTTCATTTGTATATTTAAGATTGTTTGGTACATGAAAGTCAAGATAGCTAACCCTTCAGAAACAGTAACAGGATTAATGGTTCCCTGATGGTAAGGAAGAGAGGGGTGAAGGTGGGGAATGGGGAGCTGATAGCATTGATGATTGTATAACCCCACTCGAGGGGATCGAACAACAGAATTTTATGTGAATGAATATATTGGATTGTGCAAGGTATGGCAAAAAAAAAATTACAGAAAAAAAAGGGGGTTCCTGAGAGGTCTGGTGATGGAGGGAGGGCCTAAGTGGGAGCTGATATCAAGGAGTTCAAAAAGAGAGAAGGTGTTTTGAAACTGATTGTGGTAGCAATTGTCCAATACTGCTTGATGTGATTTAACTATGAAATGTTATATTCCATAGAATATAACATGTAAGAATTCCCAATAAAATGATTATAATAAATTAAATAAGACAGTAGAATTTTAATTAAAATGAAATAAATATTACTATATAAAAGGTAATGGATTTGAAATACGCATTTTTTTCAATAACAACAAAATCTTGTAACTAACATATATTGGGCTGGCACAGAAGTGAATATTAGCTTCCGGTTTTGCTACTTTAAATTCTGCAACTTTGTCTATGGGTTTGTCAAAACTGATGATGTGTAGAGACTTATTCAATGGGCAGCAAAAACAGATTAGTCAGTCACTGAAGCACAGGTTTACTTTTAAAAGGCAGTTATCAATTTTAATATTGAAGCACCTTCGATGCAAGTTGTTACAAGAAGTCTTAAACACAAAGAGAAATCTGCAGGGATTCACAGACGATCTATTTCACAATAAATTCAGAGAGAAAAAAGCTACAGGCTACGTGTGTGTGTACCTCTTTCCTTTAAGGCCCGGACCCTCGCATGCCTTTGAATATGCGATCTCTCTTATTTCGCCACTCTAGTCAAGGGGATTTGAAATCAGGTCTGACCCCACGCCGACCATTTAAGCATCTGGCACATAATTTCAGAGGTAGCCTGTTACTCCACCTCCACAAAGCTAACGACCACTCCACCCTGAAGGTTTGTGAGCAATCCATCCAATGCAATAACTGGTGTCAAATGGTCGTGTCCACTGTTGGACCAAAGCTGGTTATTTTGCGCTCCACATGGTAAATTATTTCCCAGGATAAAATCTCTTCCTCTGCGCCGGACTCACCCGTCGGGAAAGCACTCTGATTCCAGCAGGGCACAAACCACTGGCAGGAGGGGGCGTGGCGCCTGCGCTCCAGGACCAGAAGTTAGGACCGCCCCTGGCGCCTGATTAAAATAATCTCAACCATTGAGCCTTTTCGGCGTTCCACCTTATTTGTTTTATGTGGCTTGAAAAATTAAATTAATAATACATGTATGTGACTCGTACTAATTTCTTCGAGGCCCCCTCCCCCTCAGACTCAACTCAATGGAACAAAAATTTCCGAGGGCTCGTTTTCCCTAGCCCACTAAGCCCGCGGTGAAGTTGGACGAGTAGGGTCGGCTTCTAAAAACCATGCAACTCAGGCGTCACCGGAATCGCGGGCGCCTCGAAGGACTGGGTTTTGACTCAGGCATTGCGGAAGACGCCTCTTTTCCGGGGGGCGGAGCTGCGTGTGGACCGATGGACCCCAGCGAGGCCGCCATTTTGGAGTCTTCCCTGAGGAGGCTCTGCGGGCTTTTGCCGCCGCTGTCGCCGCTGCCCGCGGCTTTGCGGGGCAGGATGAATGTGATAGACCACGTGCGGGACATGGCGGC
>NW_022111312.1:11687286-11689178 GCF_000313985.2 Echinops telfairi
GGTCACGTTCCGGGGCTGAATCTCCTGCCCGGGACGCGAGGGGCGGGGGGCGTCCATGAATGGTGCGAGTGGCTTCAGTGTGGCAGGTGCACGAGCCCCTTCTGAGTCTCATTTCGGGTGCATCCTCGGGATAACTCCCGTCGCGAATCGATGCCGTCCCCCCGGATTAAAACCTCCCATTGCACTGCACACAACTAATAACGGCCGGACCTCCAAGCTCCCCGCTCCCCTGGGTTCCTGTAGGTCTAGGAATCGAGTACAACTCGCTGGCTCTGCTTGGCACTTTCAGGTTTCAGCCGAAAGGGTCCTTCTCTGACCCCCCCCAAGATTGCCCCGTTTAATTTCTTCCGTCACTGTCACCACTTGGGGAGGTTGTGTTCTTGCTTTATTTCTTGTGACTTACCTCCCCTGCCAGAGTTTAGTGCACACATGTCACTGTGTGAGACCCATCCTTTTGCCACCATCCGCTTAAGGGGATCTGGCCTCTCTCAGCCTTCTGTATTTATTCTGGAGCCTTCCACTTGCTTACCAAAGCATGTGATTTCCACCAACATGGATTTATGTACCAGTCAGTCAGTCCTCGATTCTTGAAGATGTTACAGGAAGGTTTGGAACAATCTACCCCTCCCTTCTGGTGGCACTTAATTTAGTGAGCCTGGCTTCAAGGAAAGCAGATCACTAAGCTCTGGTCTTTATCATTTATGTTTTAAAATTCCTTATTGAGTATATGTTTACAATCACACGGCTTTAAAACAAATTCAAACAATACAGAATGCATTGGCGCTGTTGTTAAAACATTTCACAGAGCGGATTGACACCATGGTGCATGCCCCTAGTGTCTGTCCCTAGCTTCTGAACCCCACCCCACTCCATCCCTTCTCCCTGAGGTAACAGCTGTTAGTGCTTTCTCATCGATTCTGGGGAGAACCTGTGTGCATAATGTGTTGTTAGGTGCCATCTAGTTGGTTCCAACCCATAACAACTTTACATACAACAGAATGAAACACTTTTCCTGTGCTATCCCCACAATTGTTTCTATTCTTGGGCCCTTGTGGGTTTTCGAGAGTGCATGCTAGTAATTTTCGGAATGTTTTCTGTGTGCAAGTTAAGACTTTCTTTCTCTATCTAAGCATTAGATACTTCTCATTAAACACAAAGTATCTCGAAATGGGAAGCAATTTAAAATCATCTTCACTCTACCTTGTTGTTAGGTACTGGCTCATAACAACCGTCTGTACAGCAGAACAAACTGCCTGGTCTTGCACCATTCTCTCTTTTTCTCCCACCCTGCCCCTTAATAAAAACTTTTATTGATTTAGGTGAAGGTTTACAGAACAAACTAGTTTTCTATGTAATAATTCATGCACATTTTGTTTCATATCATTGATTGCAATCCCCACAATAAAACTTTGTTTAGCCCACTTCCTCCCAATGTTTCCTGTTTTTGCTCTTTTTGCTTTCCTAACCCTTTTGAGCTTTGTCTCACATCATTTCATGTTTGAGTCCATTGTTGCAACCACTGTGTCAGTTCATCTTGTTAAGGGTCTTTGTCTTTTTCACTGGCCCTTTCTAGGGACTTGTGGTTCCTTAGAATGTGTCCAAAGTACCAGAGACGAGGGCTCAGCATCCTTGCTTCTAAGGAGAACTCTTCCTGTCCTTCTGACAGATGTGTTCATTCTTCTGGTAGTCCATGGTACATTCAGTGTTCTCCACCAATACCATAATTCAGTGACCCTGAACCTTTCAGCGTTTGCATTTCCTTTGTAACTTGATAGCTAGTGTTTAGCCAGTTTTTAATTTAGGCTTTGGGAAAATGAGCTATAATTTGCATGGGATAAAATCTAACCTTTGATGTGTTGAAGTCTGTGTTTTTAGTATGTTTATATGGTTGT
>NW_022111312.1:11689774-11695761 GCF_000313985.2 Echinops telfairi
CAGTTCCTATCTGTACCAGTGTACATCCTCTGGTCTACCCAGATTTATAAGGTAGAACTGGGATCATGATGGGGGGAGGAAGCATTTAGGAGCTAGAGGAAAGTTTTGTAGTTTCATTGTTGCTACACTGCACCCTGACTGGCTCGTCTTCTGGTACTTATTCTTGAGTATACCCCATTGGTGGGGAACTCACTGTCTGCAGAGTTCTCTATGTGAAGCATCTGTAGCTTCTGCTTATCAAAGAAAACTGAGAGCTTCTTATAATTTGGAAACGGGGGGCCAGCAGGTTGGATTTAGGAATTCAAAATATGAGTTTTTCATTAAGAATTAAGACTAGTGGCTTGCTAACTTAATGTGCAGTATTCAAGGTTAACGAAAATGTTTTGAAACATGTCTTTAAACAAGATAATTCTTCTAGTGCTAATTTATGCTTATGCTAAAAATGAAATATTCAAGGTTAATTTTCTATATGACATTTTTCTTTAGCATTTGAAGTTTTTGAGTTCTTTGAAACCTCTTAGGTTCAACTTCTTCCTAAGACTGATTCTAAATGGTGGTGTTTCACTTTTCTAGGTTTGACAATGGCTCTTTGTTATGACAATGGCTCTTTGTTATTCTTGAAATCTCATGTTAACATCAATGTGTGCACAGATCTGTTTCAGCTTGTTAAATTTAAAAGGTTTAGGTTATAGGAAAGAAGACCTGGTGGCACCATGAGTTAGGAATTAGGCTGCTAACCCCAAGGTTGGTGGGTCAAACCTACTCTAAGGGAGAAAGGGAAAGCTATTTGCTCCCCCTACAGATTTACAGCTTCTGAAACCCTATAGAGTCAATATTATGTGCAATCAACTTTAAGGCGGGTTTTCTGGGCTGGGTTTGTAATAACTAAAAGAAGAAGTATATTATAGCAACAATTCAAGACAATACCTTAAATGTATTGACCATAGAGTGTGACTGGCACTTTAGGTATGTGGATCTTTCTTGCAAGCTATAATTATGTAAGACTTTGTGTTAGGCTTCTGTGGACAAGAAGCAGAGGTTCTGCCTACAGTAATTTCAAAGGAACCTATGTAGGGTGTACTTTCTTTGTGTTCCAGTGAGCTCTTCTCCCCATCTCAGAAGTACCAGCTGTTGGTGTATCACGCAGATTCGCTGTTTCATGATAAGGAGTACCGGAATGCTGTGAGTAAGTACACCATGGCTCTGCAGCAGAAGAAGGCCCTAAGTAAGACTTCCAAAGTGAGACCTTCAACTGGCAATTCTGCATCTACTCCCCAGAGCCAGGTAATGGAGCCAGAAGTGGGGATTGATTTTTGTTTGTTCGAGAAAGAGGGAGAGTAAAAGAATTGAGAAACAGTTCAAGTGGTGATAAAATGAAAAATAATTTTAAAGAGAAGCTGACTAGAGAAGTAAGAGTGAAGAACCACATTTGGGATGTTAGGATGCATCCCAGCAAGCTGAGCGCTTGGGCTAAGAGCAGAATTCACTCTAGGAATCTGAACATGAAATGAAACATCGTCTGGGCCTACCAGAATCATGTGTTTTCCTTCTGTTTTATGCAAACAACTCAAGACTTAAAGTGTTCATAATTTTAATGGCAATGTTGTGGTTAGGTGCCATTGAATCAGTTCCAATCCATATTGACCTTAAATACAAAATACTGGCTGTTCCTTTGCCATACTCACAATTGTTCCTTTGCCTGAGCCCATTGTTGCAATAATAGTGTCAGTCTATCTCATTGAGGGCCTTCCTCTTCTGTACCAAGCATGATGTCCTTCTCCAGGAACTGATTTTTCCTGACAACATGTCCAAAGTATGTAAGACAAAGCCTCACCATCTGTGCCTGTAAGGAGCATTCTGGTTGTTCTTCCAAGACAAACCGGTTTGTCCTTTTAGCAGTCCATGGTACTTTCATTTTCTCCAGCACCACAATTCAGATGCATATTCTTCAGTCTTTTTTATTGTGTCCAAATACCATGGCTTGAGTGAAGCACACTTTAGTCTTCAAAGTGATATCCTTGCTTTTTAGTACTCTAATCTGTGCAACAGATTTACCTAATGCTTTTGATCTCCTGACTACTACTTCCATAAGCATTGATTGTGGAGCCAAGCAAGACAAAATCCATGACAACTTAACTTTCTCTCCATTGACCATGACCTTTTGGTCCAGTTGTGAGGCTTTTGTTTTCTTTTTGTTGAGTTGTAATCCATACTGAAGACAGCAGTCTTTGACCATCAGCAAGTGCCTCAAGTCCTCCTCAGCTTCAGCAAGCAAGCTTGTGTCATCTTACATTGCAAGTTAATAAGCCTTCCTCCAATAGTGGTGTCACTTTTTTTTTCATATAAGCCAGCCTCTCGGATTATTTGCTCAGCATACAGATCGAATAAGGATGGTGAGAGGATACAACCCTGTCACACCTTTCCTGATTTTATCTTATTAAAATTTTTTTTTAAATGTTAGTCATTTTATTGGGGGCTCATATAACTTTTTTTAAAATTTTAATGTGCAAAAATTATTTTTTAATCATTTTATTAGGGGCTCATACAATTCTTATCACAATCCATACATATATCAATTGTGTGAAGCACATGTGTACATTCATTGCCCTCATCATTCTCAAAACATTTGCTCTCCACTTAAGCCCCTGGCATCAGGTCCTCATTTTTTCCCCTCCCTCCCTGCTCCCCCCTCCCTCATGAGCCCTTGATAATTTATAAATTACTATTTTGTCATATTTTGCCCTGTCCGACGTCTCCCTTCACCCACTTTTCTGTTGTTCGTCCCCCAGGGAAGAGGTCGTGTGTAGATGCTTGTAATCGGTTCCCCCCTTTCCAACCCACTCTCCCTCTACGCTCCCAGTATGGCCACTCACACCACTGGTCCTGAAGGGATCATCTGTCCTGGATTCCCTGTGTTTCCAGTGCCTATCTGTACTAGTGTACATCCTCTGGTCTAGCTAGACTTGTAGAATTCGGATCATGATAGTGGGGTGGTGGGGGCAGGAAGCATTTAGGAACTAGAGGAAAGTTGTATTTTTCATCGTTGCTACATCGCACTCTAACTGGCTCATCTCCTCCCCGAGACCTCTCTGCAAGGGGATCTCCAGTGGCCTACTAATGGGCTTTGGGTCTCCACTCCGCACTCCCGGCCTCATTCACTATGGTAAGATTTTTTGTTCTGATGAAGCCTTATACCTGATCCCTTTGATACCTCATGATCCCATAGGCTGGTGTGCTTCTTCCATGTGGGCTTTGTTGCTTCTGATCTAGATGGTCGCTTGTTTACCTTCAAGCCTTTAAGACCCCAGACACTATACCTTTTGATAGCCGGGCACCGGCTCATACAACTCTTAACACAATCCATACATACATCAATTGTGTAAAACACATTTGTACATTTGCTGTCCTCATTCATTCTCAAAACATTTGCTTTCTACTTGAGCCCTTGGTATTTTTCTCCCTACCTTTCCTGATTTTAAACCACATGGTATTCCCTTATGTTCACACAACTTCCTCTTGATCCAGGCACAAGTTCTGCATGAGCACAATGAAGTGTTCTGGAATTTCCATTCTTCTTAAAGTTATCCCTAATTTGTTGTGATGTACATATTCAAATGCCTTGGCATAGTCAATAAAACACAGGTAAACATCCTTAACGTAAGGTGACCAGATTTTAACATTGGTAAAGTGGGACTCCATTGATAAAACTCATATCCTGGCGAAATAGCCACATGGCAGCCAAAAACCGTATACTCTAGCTTGTCATGCATTCTTTCCAAAACTCAGGACTTCTTAAAAGCGCCGCGGGATGCGGGAAAATTTGTTAAAAATTGGGACTGTCCCGCCAAAAGCGGGACGTCTGGTTACCTTACCTTAACGGCATTACAACTTTTAAAATGCTATATAGTTGTTAGGACTGTGAGTACCAGAGAAAATTCATAGAAAATAATTTGAGTTCCTGATGATTTTGGTTCCTTAGGGGGGGTGGGGGACGGACGGACCATAAATACTCGAGTATAAGCCGACCCGAATATCAGCTGAGGCACCTAATTTTACCACAAAAACTACATAAAAGATGTGTTGAAAACTCAGCTTGTACACGAATATATACAGTACTAGTTACATAAGAGGGAAACATCTGAGCTACAGGGAGCCTTACCATCTAAGCTGCTCACTGAAGATTTACTTCCAGTAGGTCAGCATTTGCAAAAAAAGTGTCCATTAGGAGGATCTGGTTTTAGTCTAGCTTCTCTTGGGCATTTCATACATGTAGAATCATACAATGTATGGCCTTTCATGCCTGACTTCTGTCAGCATCATGTTTTTAAGGTTATCTATGTTGTCATTCTTTTATGAGTAATATTCTTCTGTATGCATGGGCCACGTTTGCTTATCCATTCTTCAGTTGATAGACATTGAGATTATTTCTACATTTTGGCTTTTATGGTGTCTTACAGTAAGGTTGCTGGGAAGATCTGTGTACAAGTTTTTGTGTGGGTTTATGCTTTCACTTAGCTTTAACACATACCTACAGGTGGGATGGCTGAGTCCTGTGTGAACATTTGGAAGAAATACTTAGCAGTTGAAATATTTTGAAGAGATATTGTCTTTGCCTTTTAGTGTCTTCCATCTGAAATTGAAGTGAAATACAAAATGGCTGAATGCTATACCATGCTAAAGCAAGATAAAGATGCCATTGCTATCCTTGACGGGATCCCTTCAAGACAAAGAACTCCCAAAGTAAGTTGGTGTTCTGTCTCCTTCCCCCTGTTTTTTCCTCCATCAGGGAATCCAGCAAAGCTCTAATTCAGGAGCCACACTTTGCTCTCCTGCCGATACAGTGGGCTAAGCAGGTAGATGAGACCTTGAAAATTCAGCTAGTGAAAATAGTAGCTGCAGAATACATGTGCTTGTTCATTTTGGTATTTCTGGGAAACCCTGACTTGTTGTTCTTCCCTCCCTGTCCATTCATGTACCCATTTGATCAGCCAATGGCTTCGTTACCCCTGCCCGCTTTTCTCTTGTCCTAAATCAAAACCACGTATTTTCTTAGTACTTGTTTGTAGTTTTATATGAGATATGAATTCATATTTTGCTTGGTGGCATATTATAAGGAAGGAAACACCTTTAACTGAAATCTAAACAGCTGCTATCTTGTTCAGATCATATAGGCTGTGTGCATTGCAAACTCCGTTAAGTTCCCAGTCTCTGAGCTTTTTTTTCTTATTTATGAGAATTCGTTTTAATATTTTCTGTAACTTTTATGAAAAATAGAAGTTCCAGTATGTGAGAGTACTGTACTTTATTATTGTTGGTGTGTTGTGAATTGAGTAGGAGGTTTACGTTTCAGATCATCAACTCAGCATCAACCCACTCTTCAAATCATTTGCCAGTTCCCCCCTCCCCCCTCCCTTTCACTTCTTCTTTTGGTCCTCTGTCTTCCCTTTCACCCAGTCAGTACCAGTCAACTTTCTAGTCCATTGCTGTATCTTCCCTCCTTTGCACCTCCCACCCACCTCCATCTCAAACCTCTAATGTCTATTCCCTTCGGTGTTTATTCTGATAGTAGTGGTGTCTTACAATACCAGTCCTTTTGTGATTGATTAACTTCACCTAGCACAATGATCTCTAGGTCCATCCACGTTATGAGGTTTCATCATTGTGTTTTGGTTGACTCATAGTTTCCCTTTGTCTTTATGTACCAAAGTTTGCTTATCCAGTCTCTGCTGATGGGCATTTGAGTTGTTTCCAACTTCTTGCTATTGTGTACAACACTGCAATGACCATGTGAGTGCATGTATCTTCTCGTGCTATGTCCCTTACTTGTTCAGGGTAGATACCCAACAAAGGTGTTGCTGGATCATAAGGAATTTCTATTCCCAGTTGTTCGAGGTGTTGCCATATCACTTTCCATAATGGTTGTACAATATGAGTACTTATTAAAAGATTATTCTGGAAGCATCTTCAAGGGTGTGTGTTTGAAATCC
>NW_022111312.1:11699458-11700857 GCF_000313985.2 Echinops telfairi
AACATATGTACAAATGTGCTTGACACATGGATGTATGTATGGATTGTGATAAGAGTTGTATGAGTCCCCAATAAAAGTATGTAATGGAAAAAAAAACCTTTGGGGGAGGTGTATGACAGACTATCCTGTCACGTAATAAATTTGTTGTATACTGAATTGTGTTCTGCTAACCTCTGAGAGCCTTCTCTTACCACAAGAAGTGGGTTTTTTTTTGTTTTTTGTTTTGCATATGTGAAATGTGACGGTTCCTATAGTCAAGGTGTATTCCTTTTGGAAGAAGCCAAGATAATTCTAATTCTAAGTGAAAGGATACATATTCCTGTGTCATTTCTTCCTAAATGAGTTGAGGAATATTTTTGGAAAATGAGTACTGCACAAAAGCTCAGTGTTGTGTCAAAGGTTTTGGTGCTTGAAGTCTTTGTCCTAAGAGGATCAGTGGCTTCTACATTTGTTAGGACTTTCCCACTCTGCAGAGGTGGGGAAGGACAAAGTGAGTCAAAATAACACGTAAGTAAACATGTGTAGGTGTGTGGTAAATATTGCCACCATTCTCTCACCTGGTGAAGGAAAATGCCAGTGTTAAAATACATCTGGGTACATTTTCAGAATGTCAGAGTAAACATTCCAGCATACAATCTCTCACATAGCTTTGATAGCGATCACTGCTTGTACCTATAACCTGTGCCAGGGTGGCTTTATGATGTTCCCACATAAGGATCTATTTTTATTTTAAATTGACTTTTTCTCTAAGCATTTCCCAGAACTCAAGTGTTTCAAAATGACAGCCAAGTAGCTAAAGGGAATTGTCATACTTGTTGAGACAAATGATCAACCAGGCATAGTTTATAATAATCAGCAGTCAAGAAAGTCGTAAATTGAATCTTTTATGCTTTTCAAGTATTGTGACCAAGCCTGGGTTTTCCGTTAATTACCTTCCTTTTCAGTTCCTAAATAGCCTAAAAATGAAAAAGATGTAAAATCAGGTGAAAATATTATTCTTTCTGCTATTTCAGTTTTCATTATTTGCTTGAGTGGATTGATGCCCTCTAGACCATTTTATGGACTGCTGGTCTACAATTCGAGCAGTTCCCATCTTGAAAGTCATTTAAAAAAAATCATTTATTGGAGGCTCATCACAATCCATACATCCATCCGTTGTGTCAAGCACATTTGTATACCCGTTGCCCTCATCAGTCTCAAAACATTTGCTTTCCACTCAAGCCCTCATTTTCTCCTCCCCCTCGCCCCCCTCACTTATAAACACTTGATAATTTATAAACTATCATTATTTTGTCATATCTTACACTGTCCAACGTCTCCCTTCACCCACTTTTCTGTTGTCCCTTCACCCACTTTTCTGTTGTCTGTTCCCCAGGGAGGAGGTTATATGTAGATCCTT
>NW_022111312.1:11701562-11719680 GCF_000313985.2 Echinops telfairi
GGCTGCTTGTTTACCTTCAAGCCTTTAAGACCCCTGATGCTATATCTTTTGGTAAGCGGGCACTATCAGATTTCTTTCACCATATTTGCTTATGTGCCCATTTGTCTTCAGTGATCATCATGTGGGGAAGGTGAGCATCATGGAATTCCAGTTTAATAGAACAAAGTGTTCTTGCACTGAGGGAGTACTTGAGTGGAGGCACAATGTCCATCTGCTACTTTAATACTAAACCTTTAGAAAGCCGTTCTTTTACATCTGTACCTAGGTTTTTTAACAGTTGAAGAGACTGGGAACTGACTTGTTGTCCTTCATGCCCTTAGGCAGTGGCCTGGGAAATACTGCTGCTTCGTGTTTAAAATCTTCCATATAGAATTCTCTCTGTACTTATTAAGAAAACCATCTCCTTTAACCTGTTGAATATAGATGATAATCTGAAATTCACAATTTAAAAAAAGAAAGAAAGCTAACTGTCTCTTCCCTGTAGTGTCCACGTTCTCTTGTCTTAAACTTTTCCTGTTGCATTTCTGAAAAGGATTAAGGATTATTTTAATAGAGCTCAGCAATGCTGCATGGTTGGATTATGCTAAAAGTGCATTTGTCTGCCCTCACTGGGTTTCAGTAGTATATCCAGCCTGGGGCTCCTTGACATCTCTCCAGGTCAGTTACCTTTGGGTTGTTTTATAGCCCTACTTGGTGTGAATTAAGCTTTGTTTATTAGAGGCTGTTGCTAGAGTGATTGTCAGAGAGAAGCCAGATGCTGAACTGGGGAGCTATCCTTTCCTTTTTGGAGAAAATTCATTTGATCCTTCACAACTATCTTAGCTATGTTAAGAGTTTTTCACTTTCTTATCCCTTGATAGTGATTGCATTTAAAATACGTAAACTGAGTGTTTCTGGGGTGGTTCATTTGCTCTCTGGAGATCAAGAAAGATGAGCAGTAACTAGAATTTTTAACAATTTTCAAATGACTGGTCTTCCAGTATCTAGAAGGAGGTCCTTAAAGATGGGAGGACCTAAGAAAAGAAAAACGACTTTTCCTGCAGCCATAGATAGCTCCGAGGGCCAGTGTCTCCTGCCTTCTCCATCTCCATCTTGCCCTGACTTCCTGCAGCTAATGCCAGTTGTCGTCATTGTGCACCCCATCCTTCAGGCACATGGGAGGCAGTTCCGTGTGCTTTGGAGCTGGGGGTGCTTTCTGTGTGCCTCGCACCCATGGGGGCTCTGGTGGCTGCGGCATGCCTGGTCCTCCGCTTGCTTTGGTGACCCTTAACTCTGTCTCTTTTCCAGAACTGCCAAGAAAACTGTATGGCAAAAGAGAAGAAAGTCATTTCTTTTTTGTTTGTTGGAGAATGAGGTGGTGGGTTGGGTTTCCAGGAGTACAAAGTAAAAGAATAGCTGATGAAGAATTTTTGCATGGCGAGATGTTTTCTTGCAGATACTTGCTTACTTTTGTATCTTTTCTGTTTGTTTATTACAGATAAACATGATGCTAGCAAACCTCTACAAGAAGGCTGGCCAGGAGCGTCCTTCCGTCACTAGCTACAAGGAGGTGCTGCGGCAGTGCCCACTAGCACTTGATGCCATTCTTGGTAGAGAGCGTTTCTGCCACTGCGAAGGGGTGTTTGCTATCTAGGATGGTAGTACTCAGTCTTGCCTCTACATGAGAATCACTTTGTTTTGTAGAAATTGCTCAGGCCTCAGAGAACTGTCATTACCACATAAGCTTTCTCTGACCCAGAAGACATAAAGCTTACTGTGTGCACCTTGCTGAGGAGACGGGAGGGGGCTGCCCATGGGGTCTGGGCAAAGTGCTGCTGTTGCTTATTGTGGAGAGAGGATTCAGGCCTCATGTTCTCTCTCCTGTTTTCCCTTGGGCAGGTTTGCTGTCCCTGTCTGTAAAAGGGGCAGAAGTGGCCTCGATGACAATGAATGTGATCCAGACCGTGCCCAACTTGGACTGGCTCTCTGTGTGGATCAAAGCCTATGCTTTCGTGCACACTGGTGACAACTCGAGAGCAATCAATACCATCTGGTGAGAGCCACACATTACTTCAGTGTTCTTGAGGCCCCTCCTTGTCTGGAGGTCTGATGCATCTGAATTCCCAAGTAGAACACCAAAGGCGCTGATCTTTGGAGCTGCAGTTGGCTGCTGTGGGCTTCGTTAGCCGTTGTTTGCTCCCATGTTAGAGTGGGCTGCTCAGCTTGTACTTACAAAGGAGTAGTCATCCTGGCAAAGCAAGCCTCCTAGCGGGTCATGCTTAAGCCTGGATGAAAATTATTGGAGGTCCCAGAAGCATATTTGATTGGAGTATCCTATGGGAGTTTGTCCTCTTAGGACCAGGATTCTAGTTGGGTAACTGCCAGGGACAAGAGACTGGGCCTTGTTCTACAGTCATCTGGCTCAGTCATAAGTAGCCGTCACTTGTGAGAGAAGTTAACATTTAATGTTATTTTGTATGTATTTTCCTTTGGAAAACTGAAACCAGAAAGTTCTTTGTAGTTAATGAAAGCTCACTCATATAATCTGTATTTTTGCTTCCCTTGCCTGTATAATTTTAATTTTAGTTTAAGTGGGAATATATAAGTGCACAGTAGTGGGGTTTTTTAAGGTTTTTTTTTTTTTAAGTTTTTATTACAATGTTATTATATAAGCTCAAAAGAGAATAGTTGCTATATGCCCATCACCCGAATTCAACAATGAGGATTTAAAAGAGATTCCAAGGTTGAATGTTTTAATGTCTTCAAGTTCCCTGGAGAAAAAATCCTTATTACGAGATAATGTGGATCTACTGGGGAGTTTAGCAGACCTGTACTTCCGAGCTGGAGACAATAAGAACTCTGTCCTCAAGTTCGAACAAGCACAGATGTTGGACCCTTATTTGATCAAGGGTGAGTGTGATTCTTGGGGCAAATCAGAGGAGACAGGGAGAAAGGGTAGCAGAAATTCCTGAGACCACTTTTCTATAAAAATAGTTTGTAGGACTTAGTACAGAATCTCTTTCCATGTCTTTAGGTGCCAATGGATACATGTAACACATAAGCCCATTTTGAGTGGTTATTTTGGCTTGAATTCAAATATCGTCTTCTCACAGATCATTATTTAGCTTTCTGCCTTTCGGGGAGTCATAGCCCCTCATGATTTATGATGTGCTTGACAAAGATTTTGGACGACATCCCCAGAATTAGAATAACTTTTTAGGGATTTTTGTCTTACTGGATTATTAGTATAATTAAAAAGGATAAAATTAATCACATACTCAGAAAATAACACAATTTATTAAAGGAAGTAATCAGGAGTTAACAACCCCCAAATCATCCCTCTGAAAGAAGAATGTGGCTGCAGGCCCAGGGCAGGCACCTCCGCAGGAGGCTGTCAGGTGACGGGCAGTAAGCAGAAGACGTGCCAGGAACATCGGAAACGAGTGTGGATAGACAGGCTGAGTCTGTTTGTAAAGAACCGAAAGAGGTCATCAGAGAAATATGGCTTCATGACAATGAACTGTCTGGTAGGCTCGTAAACCAAGAGCTTGACAGAGCCAGGAGGGGACCGTCCCAGCATGGAGGTGGGGCGACAGGCTCTCAAAATGACTTTGTATTTGAGGGTCTCCTGGCTGGCCAGGGCTCACTCCTCTCCTTCAAGCTGCCCTAGCCATGATGAAAAGGGCATTCCAGAAGCAATAAGAAGCATCATGTCAGAAGTTCAGGTCCAGGAGCCAGCAGGGAGTGTTGCTGTAATATTGGCTTAAGAAGGGAATCCTCTTTGGAATGTAAAGGAACAGCAAAAAGGGGAGGAGGAGAATGGTAGTAAGAGATGGGTGACCACTAAACAGGGGGGCTTAATATAGAATGCTTTGAAACCCAGAATGAGATTGAGGGGAGCATGATCTCAAATGAAATAGAGTCCAGAGAGAGCGCCATGCTTCCTCTGGAAGAGGCCTGCTATTTTGGAGGCTTAACTGGCATTTTAACATCTTAAGTGTTTTACTCTGCCTGGAGCTCCGGAAAGAGAAATAATTTGAAGCCCTTTTTCCCCCTTTCTGGTAGTGAGTTAAGATTATGCGTATTGTGCCACAGAACATAGGGATAAATCCTTCTGAAAATACAGGCTATCCAATTATGAGGTGTTGGGCCTTTTGCTTCTTTCTATTTTTGGATGAGCTTTGTGACAGTGCTTTTATGAGAAATTAAAAATACGGTCTGAGGAAGCCGTAACAAAGTTTGCAGACCCTTAAGAGTTGGGCCAGGTGTGGGGCTTGGAGTAACAGAATGAGGTCCCAGGGGCTGTTCTGATTGCTACTTTATGAAGGACCCTGCTGCTTTGCTCACAGAACCTTCTCTTCCTCCGTCTGTCCTTTCTAGGAATGGATGTTTATGGCTACCTCCTGGCTCGAGAAGGGCGGCTGGAGGATGTGGAGAACCTCGGCTGTCGACTTTTTAATATTTCAGATCAGCATGCAGAGCCCTGGGTGGTCTCTGGGTATGTACCACCACTCAACTTTTCTCCTCGTTGTTCTGTAGAACCTTTAGGAGATGTGTCTCTTCCTGAAGAGAATACAAGTTAATACAAGTTAGATGTAGATGTGAGAGGCAATCAGACCTGGATTCAAATCATGCTCGCTCTATGGGTTTAGACAAATCAGCTCTCTAAGTCTCTTTTGTTATTTGGGAAGTGGAGAGAAGAGCACCTGCTTCGTGGCAGTAACATGGCCTAAGAGAGAAAACAGTGCCTTATCTAATAATGAGGGTGGGTCAAAAAGTACTGGTCCTAGGGATCACATTCATAAGTACATACACTTATTCCAAATAGAAAATGTTTAGCCAGGTCTCTGCAATCAACGGTTGGCTGCAGACAATGTCTCTTGATACACTGGCCTTAGTCCTGTGAGGGTTCCTTCCAAAAGGAGGATTCTTTTTTTGCAATGGACAAAAGCAATTTTAAGGTCAGTTTTTAATAAAACTCAAGTGGATATTTTCTCAAGTCATTGAAGCTTTGCAACAAGTTTACGGGAATGCTGCTCTACATGACACAAAATTTTTAGATAGATCAAGCATTTTAAGAACAATTGGAAAGACTTCAAAGATGTATATCAACTTTGTAATGAAGAAACAGGCTGACATACTGAAAGTACTGAAAGTAGACCTTGGAATACCATTGATGGGTGATTAGTAAAGTTGAGATCTCCCATCGTTTGGCATTTTTTATTTTCAGGGATCATGTTGGCCTCAGTAAGCTTTTGACTTGATGGGTGCCAAAAGTATTTTTAGTTCACAGAGCTAATCTTTCCATTAGTCTTTCAAGCAAGATGAACCTAATGAAGAAAGCTTTATTAGATGATTTGTAACTGAGGATGCCTGCTGGATACAGTCCAGAAAGCAAGATCCATTCAGAACAGTAATTTCCAAGGAGATAATATGCTGGACCAGTTACATAAATTCAGGGGAGAGAAGTCAGCTCAGACCCATCGCAACTATTATTTGTGGGGAGGATTCCCAAGGGGTAGTCTTGATTGATTTTCTGGAAAGGGTACAGAACAGTCAACAGTCTTAACCAAGTTTCAAGAAAGTGGAAAACTGCATTGGTGAGAAAAGCCAGGAATGTTACACCCAAGATTTTTTTTTTCTTCTTCCATCACAACAATGTCTTGATTCTCAAGGTAAAGCTGTAAATGATTTGTTAATTAAGAGTATGTATAACCTTTTCTTTGGCTTTGCATTGAAGTTTCTCTGAGCTAACATCGAGCCTCTTTTTGCGTCTTTCTCCTCCAGGTGTCACAGCTTCTATAGCAAACGCTACTCTCGGGCCCTCTACTTAGGGGCCAAGGCCATTCAGCTGAATAGTAATAGTGTTCAAGCTTTGCTACTCAAGGGAGCTGCGCTTAGGAACATGGGAAGAGTTCAAGAAGCAATAATCCACTTCCGGGAGGCCATACGGCTTGCACCTTGTCGCTTAGATTGTTATGAAGGTGAGATAGAAAACACAGATGCATAGTGGGAAGCTGCAGGGGCTGCCAGGCATCAGATTAGAATTTCCATTGGGCCAATAGTTGCCAAATGCTATTGCCCAGGAGAATCATCAGGGGGAATTGAAAAAATCCTGGTGACAGCTCACAGCATGGTCAGGAATTAATACCGGTGTAATCTAAGTGCTGGGGCTTGGGAGGGGGCTGTCAATAATTTGTAAAGACTCTGGTAATGCTGACAGACAGACAAATTTGGGAAGCATTGCCTTAGGCAGTTAAAATCATTGAGAAATTTTTTTCCTATAGGCAACTCTCAAACTCCCATCTTCTTTTTAAAAAAAAAAGTTTTGTGGGAAGTAGGTCCCTTGTCCCAAGAAAAAATACTCCCCGCTAACTCAGTGGTGCAGGGCTCTGTGCTGGATCACTTAGGTACCTCTTTGTTAAGGACGGACACACACACACACACACACACACACACACACACACATATATATATATATATATATATATATATATATATACAGGAGTGGTGATATAGTGGTGGTGTGGGAACCAGTCCGTTTGTCATGACCTCCCGAGTAGACATGGTCACACGGTCACCTTTGTTTTCCCCTGTAATGTTTTAAGTTCATGTGAACCGACCCTGGAGCTTCAAAGGAGCTCTGCCAGCTTCAGCAATATTGGTGACTCAGTCACAGACATTAAAATAGAGCTTACAGGATGCAGCTTCTCCAAAGCATATTTTCATAAGGATTTAAAAATAAACCCAGACGCCCAGAAATGACTTAGTCTCAACAGCAAGATGAGCGCAATTTTGAAGGGAAAAAATGTCGGCACTGGGGTAAGGATCAAAAGCTATGCCGTTATGAGTTTATTTGGGACAGAATGTTGTCTTTGTTCTAAAACCCCAGCAGACCAAGCTTTTGGTTTTAGATTCTTGATCCTGAAACTAACCCTCCCTAGCTTCTTGTTCTGTAGCATGCCCAGTTTGCCAGGACCCAGGAATACAGTCAAAGAAACCTACCACCTCTCCCCCACAGCCCTTGGGCACAAGGGTGGTTGGAAATCTTGGGGTTCAACGGGGGACAGTTTCCTGTGGCCCAGGAAGGTTTTGTGGGTCCCCTTCTTTTTTGAGCCTGGGGCCTGGGTGACTTGAGTTAGTAGTTCCATCTTCTAGTGCTTCCTGCAGCCCCAGCCCAAGAGTCCGTCCTTCCCAGTGGAGGCTCAGGGTTAGTTAGGAGCATCCTCTGTTTCCTTCTGAAATTTGGGGGGTGGCAGTTAGCAGTGAAGTTCGACTACACAATAAGCAGACAGCCGTAGGACCTGAGAAGAGCGGTATCCCATTGAAGGAGTTGTTACTAATGGTGAGAAATAGGCTTGTGTATAAATTGTTGAATGAAAAGCTGGGGGACGGGGGCAGCAAACCAGCTTATCATTCTCAAGAGTCAGCTCCTCTCTGGAGAGTAGCACTGGTGGTGGTGCTGCCTGTGTGTGGATGTTACAAAGCTGCTGGGTGGATGTTACAAAGCTGCAGGAGAAATTTGGCGGGCTGTGTGGGTTTGGGGTTTAAGCTTTTTGCATGGTTTGATGAGCACTCTGTGCCAGGAAATTTCTCTGTCTTCCCCAGTTGGGCATGGATAGCTGAGAATTTACTCTGCTTGAACCAACCCTATAAAACATGCTGCAGGCATGGAAAGGCGCTATAGCTGCAGCTTTCCATCGAGTTGAAGGGTCAGAGACATAAATATATGTTCTGTATTTCAATGAAAAACGTTTCCTTTCTCAGGTGGCTTGCCAGTAGGTCCTCTTAGTTTGTAGAGCACCTGACTGTTCAATTTGAGGTTGTAGGCACTATTCCCCATGTAACCTGAGACAGAGGTGAATGGATGTAGCTGGACAGTGTGACCATGTGTCAGTGGTCATGAGCAGAGGCGAATGGCTGGGGTTGTGTTCAGGCTGCCTTGTGCTGCTCTTTCCTTTTTTTTTTTAAAGACCACTTAAAAACAATAGAAAATTTAGATAAAGGTTTTTACTCCAAAGCAAACAATTATTTAGGGCTATCAAGGATGGGAGGGAAATGGATAGAAGAGGAAGCAATAAGCTAGAATAGGGATCAGCAAATGTTTTAGATGGAAGAGCCAATCCTGCCCCTTCTAACAATTTAAAAATTACTTGAGAGTCATAAAAATATTTTTATATACAAATGAAATCACCGTTATCTGAGTAATATCCTTTAAATTTTTTATTTGACCAGAGCCACATATGTTTACGTACCAAAAGAACCACATATCGTTTGAGAGCCACAGTGTGCCGACCCCTGAGCTAGAGGGTAGGCATGTATTAACATACATGGTTGAAGAGGAAGGAAGACAATATCCTACAATGATAAGAGTAAAACAGAAAAAAGGGAGGGGCCCCACAGGGTAAAATTTTGAATGTTTGGTAAGCTGTTGAATATTATTTTAAATGTCAGCTCCCATTTATTCCACAATTAAAAAATTTTTAAGGGGAAAACCCCAAACACCTAACTCAAAGCTCTCTCAACCCTGTGCTCAACAGAAGGGAACACTGCTTGGTCCTGCACCATCCTCACAACTGACCCTATGGTGAGCCCATTGTTGTAGCCACTGTGTCCATCCATTTTGAGGGCCTTCCTCTTTTTTGCTGCCTTTCTGCTTTATCAAGCATGATGTCTTTCTCCGGGGATTGGTCTCTCCTGACAATATGTCCACAGTATGTAAAACAAAGTCTTGCCATCCTTTCCTATAAGGATAATTCTGGCCATATTTCTTCCAAGACAGATCAGTTTGTGCTTTTAGCAGCCCATAATACTTGGAGTATTCTTCTCCAGCACATAATTTCAATGCATTGATACTTCTTTGGTCTTTTTTTATTCCATGTCTAACTTCCAAATGCATATAAGGCGATTGAAAACACCATGGTTTAGATCAGGCACACCTTAGTCCTCAAAGTGACAGCCTTCCTTTTCAATACTCACTGAAGGTTCTGTCTTAACGATGAAGTCACCTAAGAGAAATGGCAGCCAATCTGAAGGCAGGTGAATGTTTGGATCACAGACCAATCCAAGCTTTCAAACTTCTGAGTGCATGGATGTGCAAGCTGACTGCTCTGAGTACCTAGCTATCTAGACTGGATTCATTCTCACTAGGCCAAGGTTGGGATCTGGAAGGGGAGCAGATTTGAGTGTAGACCCAGGAAGCTTCCCCAGGTATGCTGCCCTTTTCTCAGGCCTGTCTGCTTCATTCTGCAGCCTGAGGTGCCTTGTGCACCACAAGCTTTTCCCACATCTGTCTGCCCGTCCGTCAGATGCTCTGAGGAAGAGACCTTCTTAGCTATTCCATCAACATATCCTCTCTGATCTCAGCATCTTTGTTTCTTTGGGCTGCCTTTGAAAACATGAAGCTTTGCCATTGGAAAGGCTGTCAATGAGCAAGTATGACTTGGAATGGTAATGTGCTTGAACTTCTCTCTGCATTTTATTTCTCCAGGACTCATCGAATGTTACTTAGCCTCCAACAGTATCCGAGAAGCAATGGTAATGGCAAACAACGTTTACAAAACTCTGGGAGCAAATGCACAGACCCTCACCCTTTTAGCTACTGTTTGTCTTGAAGACCCGGTCACACAAGAGAAAGCCAAAACGTTATTAGATAAAGCCCTGACCCAGAGGCCAGACTACATTAAAGCGGTGGTGAAAAAAGCAGAGCTACTTAGTAAGTGTTGCTTATTTTTTCAGCTCTTTGCTGTTCATATTTAAAGAACCTGACCTCACTTGAATTCTCCAGTCCAGGCTGGCCAGACAGGCGCTGGCTGCCGGCCACCCTCGGGAGTGGTGGGGAATGTAGTATTTCAGGGTGCTGACTTAGAGCTGCTTGGCTAGGTGGGGGAGGACTTTTAACTTTGGGGGGCTAGTTCAAACCAATTCTCTAATTGGTCAGTACCTGTTCAGTTCACAATTAAATCTGATTTTAATTGTTCTTAACTAGTCCGAACTAGTTTGGCAAATCCAGTGCATTTGGAAATAAAGGGCAAGAGTTTAGGAGGCCACAACAAAACTTGTGGGAAAGTGGAATTGAAAGATAATGGCATTTCTCCATGAAATTTTTTGAAGTCCCCTTCATCCACTTAAGAAAAGTTGAACTGAAATCTCAGGTTTCTCGGGCAGACTGCTTTTCCCTCCTGCAACACCATCACTCAGGACACACCATGCCTCAGGGGTCTGACGGGGACTGTTGACTGAAATGTTGAGGTAAGCACGGAGAGTTTTTGTCTTTGCAGGCAGGGAGCAGAAATATGAAGATGGAATTGCTCTGCTGAGGAACGCGCTCGCTAACCAGAGTGACTGCGTCTTACATCGGATCCTAGGCGATTTCCTCGTAGCTGTCAATGAGTATCAGGAAGCAATGGACCAATATAGTATAGCACTAAGGTAGGCACGCAGCTTCTGGGGGGAAGATTGATGAGGGGCAGAGGAAGCAATGACACTCTGCCTGGAGTCCCAGCAACACATCCCTGCAGAGTGGAGAACAAAATGATAATCGCACCAGCAGAAGAGTTCTTAGGGAATTCCAGGCTTTTCAAGTCTGTCAGCAACATTGAGAAGCAGTTTCACTCACCGAACTTCCAGCATCTCTCACATCCATGTCCCTTTGTAGGTAGATCATCTTCCTGTCTTCCCCTCCCACACATCTTTTTATAGGGGCATAAGGAGTATATATTTTATATTCTGCTTTTAAACATCCCAGTGTTGAGTACTTCCCATGTTTCTACCCACTGTTGTCTTTAAGAACTTGGGCACCGATGTGTGAATACTATACCTTCATCATCTATTTACTGTTCTAACATATTTTCATCTCTATATCTTATCAGCCTTATGAACAATGATTATCATGTAAAACTCCAAACACTGTGCCTGGTATATAGTAAATATTTAAATAAATAGTGGTATTATTACTACTTAACATAAAAGTGGTTTCTTTGAGGGTGTGTGTGTGTGTAAGTTATGGTAAAGGCCTGTGGGTAATCGAGTTTTGATCACCTTCATTTACTTTCTCAGCAGACAGTTGAATACTGATCATGGGCTTGGCACTTGAGAAGCCAAGGGGGGTGTTGGAAGCTTGGGGTGGGGGTGGGGTGTCCAGCTGTGTAGTGATTAAGTAGGATTCCATCATGGGTTTTGTCTGTTTCTTGGAAGATGGTAGGTGAGAAAAAACACCAGACTTTCATGAGAGGTGGGATTGGCTAGGGGTTGAAGCCTGTTGGCATGGGAGATGGTCATGAAAGGAAGATTGCTTAGGAGACAAGTACATAAACACAGGGCAGCTCTGGAGGTTTTTTATTTTTGGAGTAGGGGAGGTGCTAAGCGTGAATGCCTAGGAGTAGGGCTAGCTTTGGGGGGTGTGGGGGGCGTCCCTAACCTAGGCACTAACACGTGGCTTCCATTATATAGCACAATCTTTTTAGTTGACTACTGAAGTACTGAAGATGTTTAACCATATTGTATGTGTGGAGCAATTTCACTCACTGAAGGAGAACTCTTGTAATCCCATAGCTTGAAAACCCAATGCCTTGGAAACTTAAACCTGAATTTTCCTATTACTGTTTGTTGCCTGTTCACTTGTTTTCTGGTAGCTTGCTTCTAGCAGAATGCTAGGGTGATGGGTGTTAGCATTTCAAAGAGCTTATGGAGAAAAATTCAAGTTGAGAATTATAAACATTAGGCCAAGACTTGTCTCACTTCTCATGGCAGATCCCCCAGTACAGCCATTGGAGCCTGGAGTTGTGTGGCGAGGCCAGGCATTAGCAGCTGCTCTGGGACTATGTGGTCATTTCCCTGCGGTGCCACGCAGGTGACGAGTCAGCCAGCAAGAAGCCAGACAGAGATTCAGGCCTCTCCTTTGTTTTGTTGTCCCCTAGTTTGGACCCCAATGACCAGAAGTCTCTAGAGGGGATGCAGAAGATGGAGAAGGAGGAGAGTCCCACAGATGCCACTCAAGAGGAGGATGTGGACGACATGGAAGGCAGTGGGGAAGAAGGGGACCTGGAGGGCAGCGACAGTGAAGCAGCCCAGTGGGCTGACCAGGAACAGTGGTTTGGCATGCAGTGAGGCAGGCGAACGTCGGTGCTGAGACTGACGGCTCTGTGGACTGACAGAGCCATTCCTGGAGGACAGACCTGCAGGCTGCAGTGAGATTCCTGCCCCCTCACTCCATATTCCAGTGGTGACATCATTTAAGAACTGACTCTGATCGCTTTTCGTCCTTCTCCCCTCCCCTGCTGCAGCCAAGGAAGACTTCATGAGCCTTCTGTGAGGCCTACACTCATGCAGGAGCTTCTGGGGTGGGGTGTGGGTGCTTTAAAAAATATTTCTGAATCTGAAGACTTAAAGAATAGATGACATTTTTTGTCTGTGATGCTGTGAATGAATTTAAAGGAGTGACCCTTTTCCCCAGAGAGGATGTTCACCCTGCAGTCAGATGGTCGCATGGGCCAACCCTTGGAAAGGGTCTCATGTTTTCAGAAGCATTCATCATTCATCGGGAGCTGTCCAGACTTCCCTGGTCCGTTACTTTCTTCTGCAACATTAGTAATGCCTTAAGCTGACATTTGCATTTTTGCGGAACAATTACCTGGATGGATCTGAGAAGAAACAGTTGCACAGAGGCATGGCTGGAGTAATAAACTAATAAAGCTGTTTCTGTACAGTAATGCTGTTGATCGGAATGGAAGCCCTTCCTTTCTCTGGTCACTTATCCAGAACACGCTAGCCTCCTTTTCTTTTATCCCTGAGTATTAGGAGCAGGGAGAGTTGGAATCTTAAGTAACATGGAGCTGGGCCAGCCACTAGAATTGTTGGAGTGTGCCTGATTTTCAGCCTTCTCTGTGGGGTTCACTCACTCTCCCTTTTTTCTTAAGATGTCAATACTTTTGCATATATAATAAGCTAATTATCTGTAGGTGAAGGTCATGGAGGGAGGAGGGTATGTGACTGATAACACCAAATTTTCATTTAAATCAGTTAAAAAAGATATTTACAACTAAATTTGACATAAGTGCCTATCCAGAAGTACACATTCAAGATAGCTGGTAACTGTTGAGTTTAAACAGGCAACAAGTTATTGTTAAGATTCCTAAGAACGAGAGCCTGTCTATAGTCACCTGGTCTCTAAACAGGGCCGGCCAGAGCTTCCTCTAGCTCCTGAGACAAAGGCCAGCCCCTTCCGGCTGCCCACCACACATTGAAGGGGGTCACTGGGTCAGAGCTGGTCCCTGAGCATTGACTTCTCTGGCCCCTTCTCCCCCCTTTCCTTGACCTTCTTTGACTTAGCAAACGGGCCCTGCATGGGATTGACCTGCTGCCCCTTCCAGATCACCATCCCGCTGGCAGCTCTGCATTTTACTCCCAAAGGGTCTGGGTGACCCTTTAGAAAAGTGGTTCTCAACCTGTGGGTCTCGACCCCTTTGGGGAGTCGAATGACCCTTTCACAGGGGTTGCCCAATTCATAACAATAGCAAAATTACAGTTATGAAGTAGCAACGAAAATAATTTTTTGATTGGGGGTCACCACAACATGAGGAACTGTATGAAAGGGTCGCGGCATTAGGAAGGCTGAGAACCACTGCTTTAGAACATCTTAGCTTGCAGAAGAATTGATCCACAAAAGGTGGGAGGAGCTGGACTTGGAGGGCCTGACAAGTTCACTGGCCACTGCCTCCGCTTGTCCCTCCCTTGGCACAGAACCAACCTACCAGCAAATCTTCCCCAAGGGCTAGTGCTCAGTCATGCCATTATCACACTAAGATGCCTAGTAGTCAAAATGGCTAGTAGTCAAAAATGGCTGTTCAGTTGTCCACAGGGGTTCTCTCAGTCTGGGAGTGTTCCAACTTATACCTAGACCTTCCCCTCAGGTGAGTTCATGTTTGAAAGCAAACACCAAACTGGTCAGTCCCAGCTCTATTCTGTGGGCAGCCAGTCAGCCTCTGGAGCAGCAGTTCCCAACCTACCACCTCACTGGGATAGCATTGGTGGGGTGCCACCCCCAGGGCCAGTGCCCCAGAGTGGGTGGGGTGACTGAGCACGCCTACCCCTGTCTCACCTGGGCCCTGGCTGAGCAGGGTGAAGCTCAATTCACTTGAGCCCTGCTGAGGGCCAGCACCCCTCAACACTTCAGACCACCACTCGCCGCCAGTTTTGCAGTTACATGCTCCAAACCTGGTGAAGCCTAGAGTAGGGGTCAGCCTGACCTCGGAAGGGAGGAGGCAGCTCAACAAGCTTCACCTGTGCCCATCCTTTTAACTCGGGCAGGCAGCGTCATTCACTTGCATAGCCCCTTGGTCGGCAGCCTGCTGTGAGTCGGCCCAGGAGCACGGGCCCAGCCCGGGCCTTGCTCACACGGCCGAGTTCTCTGGCTGCCCATGACAGACGTGGACCTAACAGGACACGTGTCAACGCTGCTCCAGTGCCTAAGCAGGATGGACTCAGGTGAGTGGCTCCTGTGCCTGCTCCACAGGCACCAAGGGCAATGGCTGGGCCAGAATTGGCTGGGTGTGGGACTTGGGCGTGCTGCCTTGTCCTTCAGTCTGCCCTAAACTTCAGTGGCTGCACTGCCACCATGACAAGCCCTGGCTAGCCTAGCTGTCTTGAGGAAATACTGCACAGTTACAGTGGGGAGGTAGCTGTAATGATCCCTCCCAGATAACCCCTGGGAATTAACTCAAAATGAGTATAAACAGGTTTCATGAAAGTGGTCAGTGGCCCTCAAGTGGTCAAGACCCAACATTGTGGGGTCGAACACCATCTGCTTTGTAGGTTGGAGTCAGTCCGTCTCATGGATAGTTGGCCTCGTTCTTGACCCTCTCCATGTTCTCTCTGACCAATGGTCTTCCCTAGTGACGCATGCAAAATGAAGGAGTGTTCTTGCAGTTCTTAGACTACCTGAAAAAAACAAAGTGATTAAAAAATTGTAACAAGAGGCATGAAGTTTTAAAAATGTATTTACACTAGCCATTCCCTACTGAATCTTTGCCCCACTTCCCAAAGAAGGTAAGAAATCAAGGAGAGAAACTGGATGAGTGTGCTTTTGCGAAGTTGTATTTATATGAACGTTATATGAAGGGCTCAGGCTATCGACTGAAGAAATAATAAGTCTTGTTCATTGGTTTTAACAATTCCCTCCAAATCCCATTCTATGGATCGAGGAATTTGTAGACCTTGCTGCTTCGTATTGGTGGACACTTGGCTGTAGCTGTTGTCTGTAATTAGGGCAGCGGATGTTGCCATGAACGTATCTGGGTGTAATTTTCTCAAGAATTTGCAAAGGTCAAGTTCCTTGTGAGGTTTCTGGAGCTCAGGTTACATTGTACTGACATTTTTGATGGGTGCTGCCCAGGTGCTCTCAGAATGGTTACCCTGACTTGCTTGCTTGCTCTCCATAGGTGGGGCTGCTTATTGTCCCCTCCCTTTTACCAAATTGCAGGTGTAGAAAACATCCCCGAGGGTTTGATTTGTGTCAGCTGCTGTTTGCCCCTAGCAAACACCCTGCCCTTCTAGTCTATTCCGACCCCAGGTGTGCTGAGTAGAACTGTGCCATTGGGTTTTCAAGGTTGTGACCTTTTGAGGCACCTCAGGGTGGGTATCTAGAGTTGCAGTGAGCTGGAATTGACTCGATGGCAGTGGGTTGTAGGGACTGCAGCAAGAATCCCTTTGCACTAATGTTTGCACCCACTGAGGTGTAGACAGAAATAGCCCCATTTCAGAGGAGCAAACAGACTTAGGTGAGACACTTTGGCTATGGTCAGCTATCCAGGTGGTCTCCAGCGGGGCCCCCTCCCCCCCTCCCCATCCCGTGACAGTCCATTCTCAGCCTGGCTGGGTGTGAAGGCTGCCAGCAGGTCTGGCAGGGCAGTGTCATGATCAGTTCTGTCTCAACAGCCTTCAGCAACCCCTCTGTGCACTCAGCTTTTTCCTCCTCTGGGTTAATACCCAGGAGGGACATGACGTCACGTTTGGAGTGTTCGGGGTGTCTGGTTTCTTCATCTTCCTCTCTGACTACCGTGTGTGCCTTCCCAGATGCCCCAGTCAACTTGAGTACATATGTGGGTTTCAGGTTCGGGCGAACAAGGAGCTCCCCAGTCTCTGAGCCTATGGGATTTGTGCTCCCCCCTCTCTCATAGGATGTGTCTGACCTGAGGGGGGGAGTTGCTTGAAGAGTGTGTGTGTGTGTGTGTGTGTGAGAGAGAGAGAGGGGGGGGGGGATTGCGATTATAGGGGCAGGATTAGCTGGATGTCTAACTCCAAACTCCCCCTTCTTTCTTCCTGCAGTGCCCTTTAAGGGGTATTTCACCTTCCCCACCAAGAGCTAGACCCCTTCAGCATCTTCTGCCCTCACCAGGGAGCAGCTCTCAGACTCATGGCCTGCTATTGCCATGTGACGGTGGGCAACTCACTCAGCCTCTGTGCTTATGTGCCTTGGAAGGTGCTCAGAGTCAGGTGCCCTCTTCCTGCTGCTAGGCATGGGGGCAGCATGGATGGGAGTTGACGACAGAGATGTCAGCACTTGGGGGTCTGCAAGCACCCTAAAGTTAAACTTTGGTCCGAGTTGGGGCCTGTGGGCATGAGCCTTCCCAGCTACATGAGAGCCAGGCCCCTCTGAGGTGAGAGTGACAGTGAGGCCATTTTCTTCATCTTAGAGAGCACGGGTCTCCCATGTCATGCCCCAAGGGGCAGCTGGGACTTAGTCCAGGACTTGAGCAATAGTTGCAGCAATCTGGGCTCTTTCCCTGGCTCCGGCAAGGTGCGGTCTGACTGACTGATGTGAGATTAGGTGGCACCTGCTGCTCTGCTCTTCCCCCTTCTGTTGGCATGGAAGGAGAGGGGGGTAAGGTGTGTCTCTCAGAATCCACACCCTGCCTGCACTGTACTTGTAGGGTAGCTCTCTGCCACCCTAGGAGAGGCCAAGGGGCCACCTTGAGGTCCAAGCTGCTAAGTGGACACTCCTAAATCAGCAGAGCCTAAATCAAAATAATTCTGCAGAGGGCTAATTTGACCTTTTAAAAAAATAGTAAATTGGGTGTCAGTAAGAAAACCTAACGTCCTTCGTTTCTCTCAGCTACTCAAAGTGCTTTCCTGATATTAAAAATGCTTTAGAGAAAAAAAATAGTACATTTTAAAATATTAAATATAGCACACTACAGAAATAGATGAAAACACGTAGTATTTAAAGAACCACAGATAAAACAAGCACACCATGTATCCATCGCTCAGGTCAAGAAATTGAGAACACGTCTTCTGCCCCAAAAGAACTTGGGGCTTCACACTTAACGTAGCACCTTTCTCCCAACCCCCTCCCCAGGTTACCTTTTCCTGAGAATTGTTGCTGCTTCCTTATTTCATGTTTTCAATTTCTTTTCCTCTTACATCTGGAAGTTATTTGAACCTTGAGCAAATATAACCTCAATTTTCTTACCTGTAAAATAATGCTCTCACATGAAAAAATAATAATTCATAAATTATCAAGGGTTCATGGAGGAGGGAGGATTGGGGAGGGAAGGGAAAAAATGAGCTGATACCAAGGACTCAAGTAGAAAGCAAATGTTTTGAGAATGATGAGGGCAACAAATGTACAAATGTGCTTCACACAATGGATGGATTGTGATGAATTATGTGAGCCCCTAATAAAAACAATGCTCTCATTTCCCATGTTTGTTAAAAATTCACCTTGTTTTCAGGCTTACATATTTGTTTGTCGTGTTGTATGTGTTTTTCTAGAGTGTCTTTTGTGTAACATTTTTAATGCTCCATATTAATGCTGAGATACCTCATTCATGTATCTGTTGTTGTAAACAAAGTGAAAGCTTAGGGCTTGCAGCATTTTTTGTTTGTGTAAAGTGTAAAATGTAGTAGCATTAGTTCTGTGCATTGGGTTGTCAAGCAGCGTCCCGATATTTTTCTGAATTTCTGTCACTTTTCCCAGAAACTTGGCACTCCTTCTGAGTGACCTCACTCACTTATTTTATGATTAGATTTTTAATTTTTAGAATCAATTTAAATATGCAGGAAAATTGAGCAACTGACATGGTATTTTCACATGCCCTACTTTTAATGACTGACATTAGCATGCTGCAGGACTTTCTTTTTT
>NW_022111312.1:11722448-11723484 GCF_000313985.2 Echinops telfairi
TTTTTTTTTTGCTTTCTCTGCCCCCTAAGGTTCCCATCTTTCAAGTTCCTATTGGCAATTTGATCCGTTAGGCCAAAAAAACAGACTCAAAGCCATTGGATGCCAACTCTAAATCTTTACAGGAGAAAGAGCTTCATCTCTCTCCTAAGAAGTGGCTGGTGGGTTAGCAGCCCAGCGCCTAGCTCACACCACCACCAGGACTCCTTTGATCTCTTACAGATAGCCCTTAAAAAATATAATGCTCACATCAGACTTTTTTTTTAAACTAGTTAAGCTAAACTGTTCCGTGTTAAGATGACATCGGGATATTTTTGGTTTAGGGTTTAAAGATTATCTCAAGGATTCATCCAGCCTCTATGGTTCCAGCAAGTATGCAGTTCTTGAGAATCTGACATTCTGGTCTACGCTTGCCCATTTTGATCAGAATTCTTCGATGTGATAATTGACCAAAATCTTTCATAATGGTAGCCAGGCACCATCCAGTTATTCCGGCGTCTTGGCAAAGGAGGTAGTTATTCATGGAGGCAATTAGCCACACATTCTGTGTCCTCTGCCTGTCTCCACTCTGCTTCTTCCTCTCTTGCTCCAGGTGAAGAGAGACCAATTGTTGTATCTTGGATGGCCTCTTATAAGCGCTTAAGACCCCAGGTACTATGAAATAAACAAACATGTTCCTCAAGTGTAATTTAGTGACATCAATGATTTTAATTAGGTTGTGCAACAATCACCAGTGTCCATTAGCAAATTTCTCATTACTCTAAACAGAAACTCAGAGCTTCCTAAACAATGACTCCTTCTCTCCCTACTTCTTCCCTCTAGCCCCTGGTGTTTAACTACTAAACTTTGGTCTGTGTACACATGCCTGTTCTAGATGTTTCGTGGAAGTTGGGTCATAGCAGTATTTGTGCCTTTGTGATTGACTGACTTAATTAGCATAATGTTTTTAAGATTTACCTGTGTTGTAACGTATTCATTTCTCTTTTTGAGTAGTATTATATCTATTTAAAACATTTTTTAGTTGTTTCCACCTATTGGC
>NW_022111312.1:11725371-11726500 GCF_000313985.2 Echinops telfairi
GGTACCTTCCTGGATCAGTTCTTTCAAGTGCAGATCTCTGCTAATCAGATCAGAACCTGTCATGCAAGGTGGGCCTTGAGGTACTACATGTGTGGATTGATAGGGGGTGGGGGTGGGGGTGGGGGTACCTTCCTGGATCAGTTCTTTCAAGTGCAGATCCCTGCTAATCAGATCAGAACCTGTCATGCAAGGTGGGCCTTGAGGTACTACATGTGTGGTGATCCTGGGTCCCTTTCCACTAGACACCCAGTGAACCAGGGGTTCCCCCAAGGTCCAAGGACTACCACTTCCACTGCTCTGGAGCAGCCACTCTCTGCTTCCTCTCCCATCCAAGTGCCTGAGCGGAGTTTTTTTTTTTAATTTTTTTTTAGCAGAGCATTTCTTCATATGCTTGTCTGTCTGGATGTCTTTTTTGGTGAGTTCTCTATTCATGTCTTCTGCTCACTTTAAAATTGGATTATTCATCTTTTTCTTTTTGGCGTTGCACTTTTCAGTAGATTTTAGATTAGTCCCTTGTTGGGTGTGTCATTGCCAATTTTTCTCCCTAGTCTGTGGGTTCTCTTTCTACTCTTGATAAAATCGTGTGCTGCATCTAGGTGTCTCATTTTTAGGAGGTCCCAGTCATCTACTTTTGCCTTCTGTGTTTGCTTTTTGTCATGTTGGGTGGTGTTTACACCCTGCTTTGGGACCCTTAAGTTCCTGTGTTCTCACTGAGAGAGTTTATCGTCCTAGGACTTACATTTTGGTTTTCACATCCATTTGTGGGTTCTTTCCTTTTGCAAATAAACATCCAATCTGGCTAGCGCCATTTGCTGAAGAGATTGTGTCTTCTCACGTCATGTGTTTTCGGCCCCTTTTCAGAAATCTGTCTGTAGGTGGAGCGATGTATTTCGGGATTCTTCGTTTTGTTCTGTTAGCCCACGTGTCTACGGTCGTGCCAGTACCAGGCTGCTTTGACTGCTGTGACTGAGTGGTTAGTTTTTGAGATTGGTGAGTGAAAGGCTCTCACTTGATGATTCTTAAGTAGTGTTTTGCTACAAGGATCTACATGTGACCTCCTCCCTGGGGGACGGACAACTGAAAAGTGGGTGAAGGGAGACGTCGGACAGGGCAAGATATGACAAAATAA
>NW_022111312.1:11728279-11729362 GCF_000313985.2 Echinops telfairi
CTTCAAAGTCTTTTCCTTTGATGTGAAAACTCACCCCTGCCTTTATAATGTGTCATGAAATACTTATCTTTAAGATTTTTTTTTAGATTTTAAAATGTTATTGTTTTCAATCATTTTATTGGGGGCTCACACGGCTCTTATCACAATCCATACATAATATCCATTGTGTCAAGCTCATTTGTACATTTGTTGCCCTCATCATTTTCAGTATCTTTAAGATCTTAACTAACTCTGTTGAGCATGCTGTCCCCCAATTCTGTCCATGTCATGGGGTGTTTGGCAGACTTACCATTGTCTGAGGGACGCATAATATTCCATTGTGTGCATGGACCGGAGTTTGCTAATCCATTCCTCCACAGACAGGGCTTCTGATTGTTTCCATCTTTTTGGTGTTACAGAAATTGCTGCCACATTTTGTTCTCTTTTTCTTTATGGCATGAACCCTATGGAGAGATTGCAGAACCCTAAGGTATTTGTATTTGCGTTTGTTTAAGGAAGTGTCAAACTGCTTCAATCCCACGGGCAATATGTGACCATTCCAATCTCTCCACACCCTCTCTAGCATGGTATGAGGTGGTATCTCAATGTTGTTTGAATTTGTATTTGTCTCATAGCTAATAAACTTGCACATTTCTTCATATGATTCTTGGCCACCTGGATATCATTTGTAGTAAGTTATCTATTCATGTCTTGTGCCCATTTCTTGATTGGGTTACCACATATAGACGTGAGTATAAGTCGAGGTACCTAATTTCACCACAAAAAATGGGGGAGGGAGCTTTTTCAGCATTAAAAATATGCTGAAAAAACTCGGCTTATACTTGAGTATATACAGTACTTGTATTTTTCTTATTAAGGTGAGATTGTTTATTGTGCCAGCCTGGCCGATAAACACAAGTGGGATTAACTGAAGGGCAGAGAGATAATTGGCTTGGTGAGCCTCGTCTTTCTTGTCTCTTGCTCTTTGATCATCAGACCAATGTGGGGCTGCCTTGCTTGTTCTGTGCCTCAGTTTAAAGGCTACACTACCTGTGGGACGCCTAGCCTATGGACTGTGTCGCTGTAAGTTGAGGTCCCTTTAAG
>NW_022111312.1:11731907-11735477 GCF_000313985.2 Echinops telfairi
CACCATTAGAACTGCCATTGCCTAGGAAAATAGTAAACCAAAAGCAATACCGCATTCCTGTTTTTGTTTTTCTACAGATTTGAAATGAACTCTTTCCTGATATATCATCGCCAAATACTTTCCCCCCCAGTCTGTGGGTTCTCTGACTCTTTTCTTTTTTAAAACATTTTATTAGGGGCTCATACAACTGTATCTCTGACTCTTTTCATGAAGCCTTTTCGTGTTGTTTTAGAAGGTGCTAGTCCTCTATTTTGTCTTCTGGAGTGTGTGTTTCATGATATTTAGTAGTGTTTTTATGCTTTGGATTAGGCCTCTTAAGTTTGTCCCTATTTTCTCATGGGTGATCCTTAGAGTTCTACAGTTTATATTCAGGCATTTAATCTACCTTGAGAGTTCCTTTTGTAAGTGGTGTGCCGGATGTGTCTGTCCTGTTTATTATGGTTGGCTTATTGTTCAGTTGTGGCTCTCAGCATTCTATAATGGCCTTCTTTTTCCTTTCTTTCCATTAGTTGACTTTTTAAAATTGTTTCTGTTAAATGGTCACCCCCACCCCCACAGACATTTCCCCCCCAACAGTTTTATTGGCACATAGTTTACATATCATACAATTCAATCGTTCAATCATATCAAGGAGAATTGTACAATCATCCCCACATCAATTTTAGACCACACCTCCCCCCCATGGTTAAATTGCTTTTAAAATGAGTTGTGCAATCACAATTCCATTCTAGTGCTCACTCCCCCTTCTTGCCTTCATTATTTACTCCCCAAGTCCCCTTTCCCTCCCTATCACCTCCACCCCTACATTCCCTATATGCCCTTGTCTCAGTCATTATCATAATGCATCCACTCCTCCTGTACTTCAGTCAAAAACAAAACCTCACTAAGGTGGTCAGGATAAATCACAATAATACAAAGACAAAAGTACAAATAATGCATAAGAAGGAGAAGACCAGACCCCCATGGACATTGAAAAATGCCAGGAAAGAAAAGATCTGTCGTGGACCCAGTAAGAGATCCTTGCACCCAAAACAGCAGCTTCAGATCGTATCTGTAGGGGTCCAACTGTCTAAAGGCCTTTGTCTCTCGTGATAGCTTTTAGTTTGATGTCTGTTTTGTTAGAAATTAAGATCGCTAGATACATGCGAAACGTGACCCCAGGAAGATGAGAAGTGGTCAAAGTGGAAATGGAATGCAAAAAGATCATAGCTTAGGTATTAGCTGAAATGGACTGGTATTGACCTTTTCTTAAGTTTTAATTTTATTGGGGGCTCTTACAGCTCTTATCACAATCCATCCATCCATTGTGTCAAGCACCTCTGTACATATTTTGTCATCATCTTTTTCAAAACATATTCTTTCTACTTGAGCCCTTGGTATCAGCGCATTTTCCCCTCCCTCCTCAACATCCCCTTGAAAATTTATAAATTCTTTTTTTCCCCCTCCATGTCTTACACCGACCTTTCACCCACTTTTCTGCCGTCTATCCCCCTGGAGTGAGACCATACTTCAATCATAATGATCGATTCCCCCTTACTCCGCGCCCCCCGCCCCACTCCTAGAATCGTTGCTTCCCTTACTGGTCCTGAGGGGTTTATCTGTCCTGGATTCCTGTGTTACAAGCTCTTATCTGTACCAGTATACATGCTCTGGTCTAGCCAGATTTGTGAGATAGAATTGGGGTCATGATAGTGGGGCAGGTGGGGGCGGGGAAAGCATTAAAGAACTAGAGGAAAGGTGAATGTTTCATCGGTGCTATACTGCACCCTGACTGGCTCATCTCTTCTTTGTGGTCCTTCTAACAAGGGGATGTCCAATTGACTCCAATGGACTTTGGGTCTCCACTCTGCCCTCCCCCTCATTCCCATTGATATGATTTTTGTTGGTTTGTTTGTTTTGTTTTGGGTCTTTGATGACTGATACGTATTGGCCATTTTTAATCAGAAAAGCACATGGTTTACTATGCTGGGAATGATACCATCAAGAAGAATGATATCACATTCATTATCAAAAAGGACATTTTAAGATCTTGAAGTACAATACTGTCAGTGATAGGGGTGACGGGGTCCCCAGTACTTGAACGGGTCCTCAGGAGTGACTTTGTGATTGTGGAAAATATTAAAAACAGACACGGGGTACAGGGGCTCCTTGTCCCATATCAGGACTGAGAATAGGATATATTTTCCAGTGGGTATATATGGTGGGGCTTACAGGTCTTTCATAAGGCATGCATGTCATACAGCTAACATATAATCAATAGGTAATATCATAAGTGGGTAACATAATCAACCAACGATGAGTGAGACATTGTCTTGACCTAATGCTAGTTGACCTCAACCCACCCTCACTGAGCCCTCCCCACGGCTTGCTACATTTTACGGTGGGTTGGCTATCGAATCTCATTGCTTTTATCTACAGAAAATGTTTAGGCATTGTGAAGTAGCCAGACAGAAATGATTCATCTCATATGATAGCTCCTTTATGACAGTTCTTTTATGAGGGGTTTGGTGGACGGACTGTGTCCAGTCATGAGAATGTAGATTAAGACTTATTTATATCTCATCACTGTGAAAGTCTTCCCCACCAGAGCTGGCTTTCCAGACCCATAATGATGAGCATGGATGATTGAGCTGCATTATCCAGTCCCTTGGTTTACCACAATTCCCCCTTTCGTATTTTACATTAAATTTGAAAGGGCCACATAGCGGTTTGACTGTCTTCCACACGCCGAAGCTTTCTGCAGAAATAGCAAGCAGCTGCAGGGTCCGAAATGGTGCCTAAGAGTGAAGCAGTGAGTCCAGAGCCAAGGCTCTGGGATAGACTTTGAACCCAGGCTCGTGAACCCAAGCCTTCTAAACCATCCACCAATTGATTGCATCTGTGCGAGGGGATGTTTTCAACCTTCTTTAGAAGTATTGGAGATCTTCTTTAGTTGCTTTATAGCTAATGAGATGTTTCCCTGAAATCCTTGCAAATGTTTCTAATTAAGGACCAATAATGTAAAGTTTCTTTATGTGAATAAGGGGTTACACACAATCTGTAATGTTCTGATAACATTTCAGCATCAGCTGCTGTTGCCTGTTCATAATTTGAAAACAGTTTGTGTAGCTCAGCCATTTTTCCTTCTAGCTCATTGTCCACCTTTGTCTGCATGGCCTAGAGTTGATGAGAGTTTAAATAAAATGTTCAGGTTTTTTTCTTTCTTTTTTTAAATCATTTTATTGGAGGTTCGTGTAACTCTTATCACAGTCCATCCATTGTGTCCAGCACATTTGCCATCATCATTCTCAAAACATTTTCTTTTTACTTGAACCCTTGGTATCAGCTTCTCATTTTTTCCCTCCCTCCCTCTCCTACCCCATCTCCCTCACGAACAAACCCTTGATTTATAATTTTTTTTCACGTCTTACACTGTCCAATATCTCCCTTCACCCACTTTTCTGTTGTCCATCCCCCTGGAAGGGGGTTATATGTAGATCATTGTCCCCCTTTCTACCCCACCTTCCCCCTACCCTCCTGGTATCACTACTCTCATTATTGGTCCTGAGGGGTTTATCTGTCCTGGATTCC
>NW_022111312.1:11736083-11739330 GCF_000313985.2 Echinops telfairi
GTATTTAGACCTCTATAAATGCCCTTGGCCTCCTAGTTCTTTCCTCTGTTTTCTTTTACTTTCCTCTTGTCCCACTATCATGTTCAGCCTTCATTTGGATTTCAGTAATTCCTCTTGGTTACATTACCCTTGATCAAACCCTACCAGGCCTCCTAAACCCTCCTCACCATCGATTTTGGATCACTTGTTCCCTTGTTCTGGGTTTGTACACTCCACTTCCTTTCCCCCACCTCCCCCTCTCCCATGTGCCCCCAGAACCATCGGTCCCAGTCCCATTGTTTTCTCCTCCAGCTTGTTTATCCTGTGTATCTTACCTAGATAGACCAGAGATAATATGCACAAAAACAATACAGAGCAAAACAAAGGAATCAAAGGAAAACAAAACAACAACAAAAAACCAATGATTAAAAAAAGAAAAAGAAAGAAAAGCCTGTAAATAGTTCAAGGTCTGTTTGTTGACCTTTAAGAGTGTTTTCTGGTCGAGTCTGATGGAGTGCCAAGCCCTGGCCCCCAACGTCTATTTTGGTACTCCCTGGGACTTCCTTGCTCTGCTCCCCTTGGTGTTCTGTTGCACACCCTTAGTGTTTTGCCTCGGTGTGGTGGGGTCAGATCGGGGGCAATTCTGTTGCCCCCCCATAGCGCTATGGGCCAGCGAGGGACATCCTGTCTCGTGGTGGGGCTGGCCCTATGGTCCTCTCTCTGCTTTGACTGCTCTGAGCGGGAATATGGTCCTCAGGGCTTGGTGGCCAGGATGTGTCCACTCTCACCCTCCCCCTTCGTTTGCTCCCGTGTGCTCTGATCAGACATGTCCCTCTCCCTGAGCTGTAGCTTCAGTGCTGTCCTCTGAAGTGAATTCTTGTGCAGGGAGGGAGGCCTGTCCAAGTAGTTGGGATTGGGGCCGGCAAAATGTTCAGTGTTGATAGAGTCCTAGAGCGTTTTTCTGGCGACAATAGCAGTGGCATGAATTGTTTTAAGTCTTAGAAAGGCAACAATCGCCTTTCTCACAAATCAACAATGTCTTTCTGATGATGTCTGCAACAGGAGGTGAGGTCTCTGGGTCATCTATCTGTCCCCCATGCCATGCCATTCGTTGTCTCCCCTGCCCCTTTTTCCCGGGCCGCACCCACTGAAGAGATTTGTTAAGGGAACTCTGAAGGTTCTTCTTGTCCCTGGCTGCATTTGCAATGCTTCAGTGGGCTTATAAAGCACTAGAAGAAGCACTTACTCATCTAGACCAGGATATTTGGAAGGCAGCCACTTGGCCAACTGACTGGAAGAGATCCATATTTATAGCCATTCCAAAGAAAAGTGACCCAACAAAATGTTTAAACTATAGAAACTATCATTGATAGCACATGCAAATACAATTTTGTTGAAGAACATCCAAGAATGGTTGTAGCAGTGCACTGACAGGGAGCTGCCGGCGGTTCAGCCCGGATTCCGAAGAGGATGTGGAACAAGGGATACCATTGCTGATGTCAAATGGATCTTGGCTCAAAGCAGAGAATACCAGAAACATGTTTACTTGTTTTTTATTGGCTGTGCTATGCTAAGGCATTCGGCTGTGTGCATCATAACAAACTAGGAATAGCCTTGAGAAGAACGGGAATTGTGCTCGTGTGGAATTTGTACATGGATCGAGAGGCAGTTGTGTGAACAGAACAAGGGAATGCTGCATGGTTTAATATCGGAAAAGTGTGAGTCAAGGTTGTATCTTACTAGACTGATTCGATCTGGATGCTAACAAGCAATCGGAGAAGCTGGATTATATGACAAATGCAGCATCAGGATAGAGGAAAGTTTATTAACCTTTGATATCCAGATGGCATAACCTTGCTTACTGAAACTGTGGAGGATTTGAAGCACTTGCTGATGAAGATCAAGGATTGCAGTCTTCAGTGTGGATTACAGCTCGATGAAAAGGAAACTCAAATCCTCGCAAAGACGCAAGTTGTCAAGGATTTTGTCTTCCTGGGATTCACCGTCAGTGCTCGTGGATGCAGCAGTCAGAGCTCAAAAGACACACCGCATTGGGAAAAGCTGCTGCACACGACCTCTTGAGAATATTGAAAAGCAAGGATGTAACTTTGAGGACTAAGATGCCCCTGGCCCAAACCGTGGTATTTTAACTGCCTCCTACTGCACGTGAAAGCTGGTCACGGAACAAGGAAGACTGAAGAAGGATAAGATGCACTTGAATTCTGGTGCTGACGAAGAATACTGAAAATACCATGGACCACTAGTAGGACAGACAAATCTATCTTGAAAGAATTATGGACAGAGTGCTCTTTAGAGGCAAGGCTGGTGTGAATCTTCATCCTATGATGTACTTCGGACATGTCGAGAGACCAATCCCTGGAGAAGGACATTAGGCATGGCAAAGTAGAGGGGACAGCAAAAGAGAGGCAGGCTCTCAAGGTGACGGGGCGACACAATGGCTTCAACCACCGGCTCGCACATAGGAACAATAGCAAGGGTGCCACAGGCCGTGGCAGTGTCTCAGGTCGCCGTCTCAGGACGGAGTTTGCACCTGTCAGCAGCAGCAGCAGCTTTCTTTTGACTGCGGTTAGTTTGACATTTTTTCCCCTACCCTTTGATTTTTGAAAAATTAGTTTGTCTTTATATCTAAGGGATGTTTCTTGTGAGTAGAATATTAAATGACTTGTTTTATCTTCCATTCTCTTGTCTATCTCTAATTGAGAATTGGTCCATTCACACTCTGTTGATATTGATATTATTGATATCAATGCTGTTATTGATAGGTATGGTTATTTATTTATTTATTTATTTATGATAGGTATGGTTTTATTGCTGTCATTTTGTTATATTTTTATGCTGTTATTGGTTTCATTGTTTATAATAATTTCTGGGCTTCTTTCACTTATGGATTATCTTGTCAATACTTTGCCTTTTTTTCTTCCTGTTTAATAGGATTTTAACGTTGTTTTTTTTTTAATTGAAAAGTTTTCATTTTCAAATTTATTTACATTTTCCATTTTTACCTCAGAGCCACATGGCTCATGCACTGCAGTTTGCCAACCCCTGCGATCAGGATGACAGTCACACCCAAACCCTGCAGCTAGGTGTGTGCTATCACAAGGCTCCCCTCCCAGCCCACTCAGAACACAAGACAAAGACAAGAAGAGTATATCTTGAAAAAGTTTATATTTAGCATTAGCCAGCTGGGCTCACTTTAGATGATTCCAATTTTGTTGGCAACATCTAAAGCGTCATAGTCAGGAGCCAG
>NW_022111312.1:11740866-11777310 GCF_000313985.2 Echinops telfairi
CTGATCCTTTCGGCACCTCTTGATCACACAGGCTGGTGTGCTTCTTCCATGTGGGCTTTGTTGCTTCTCAGCTAGTTGGCCATCCTGGGATTCTTGGATAGTTCTTTTCTGTTCTGTAATAATGTTAGGGAAATTCCCCTTGAATCTCTGTAATCTTTCTTCCTTCTGTTCTGGGATGTGTATCAAATGTTATTTCTTTTGACCAAATTCAACAGGTATTCCTTTTGACAAGAGAATATTCAAGACATTGCCCACTTACCCAGCCAAGCTCTATTCACTAATCATGTATATCTGAGCAGGGCTCAGCGTCTCTTCTGAGCTGTCAGGAAGGTGATACCACGTTGAAGCCCGAGTCCACAGAGGGCGTGTTCATCTTCTTGTGCTGATCTTCCCCTGACAGCGGCCCACCTTGTCTGCACTCCCCCGGGCTGACTTGTCCCTCCAGTCTTTGGGGAACTGTCACCACTGTCCAGTTCCAGCTGGGCATGGAGAGTCCAGATGAGGTAACTCTCCCTTATGCAACCAGGATGCAGTGAGTGGACTGCCGCTCTATCCACTCTAGGGTGTGGCACCTGAAGTTCCTGCCTGAGTTCAGTCACATTCACCTCTCCCCTAGGGCAGGTTGGGCGACGTATGCTGGGGAAGAAGTGCTAAGTAGGGGGCAGGTGTGGAGAGTAGGCATCCGCTCACTCCCCACCTCCGCCCCTCCCGCTCCACTGAGGTCCGCAGTGCTGGGGAGAGAGAGGGACTGCTCTGTAGGCATCTCGCCAGGGCAGCACAGAATCTATTTGGGGTGGGGTTCTTTGTAGTGATTCCTTGCTCTGAAATACCTGTAGGGGCTCCTGTTTCCTAAAATGTCCAGAACTCGGGGTTCTGCTTTTCAAAAGCTTTGTTTGAAGAGGGGTTCACAGCGTCTCCAATTACGCAGCCATATTGGATGAAACTTATTTAAGCTTTTTCTTACTGGTTACCTTTACTGTTAACTCTGCTTCCTCTTTGACGGTGTGAGGCACTTTTCTTTCAGCAGTGCTTGGACTATTTTCTCTGGATTTCTTTCTCTCCTGCCCTGGAATCCAAGGAGACATGTTGTTCCTTTCGATACTATTGTGTCATATCAATCTTTTTTTTATAATGAATATAATTTTTAATTGACTTGAAATTTTTTAAGCAATTTTAAGTTTACAAATAGTGAAGAACGTAGAGTTCCCATCGATCTTTCTCCCTCTTTCAATTTCTCCTGTGAACACCATAACCAGTAAGAAAAAGCTTAAGTTTCATCCAATTTGGCTGCATAATTGGAATACATGTATTCAAATTGATGAACCAATATTGATGCATTATTATTAACTAAAGTTCATAGTTTAATTAGAGTTCATTATGCGTGCTTAATCTTTTTAAAAAATAAATCATTTTATTGGGGCTTGTACAACTCTTATCACAATCCACACATACAGTCATGGTGTCAAGCACATTTGTACATTTGTTTGCCATCACCACTCTCCAAACATTTGCTTTCTACTTCAGCGCTTGGTATCAGCTCCTCAGTTTTCCCCCTACCTCCCCCAAGCCGATCATTGTGACCGGCTCCCCCTTTCTCCCCCTGGTATTGCTACCCTCATTATTGGTCCTGAGGGGTTTATCTGTCCTGGATTCCTGTGTTTCCGGCTCTTAACTGTACCCATGTACATCCTCTGGTCTAACTGGATTTGTAAGGTAGAATTGGGGCCATGATAGGTGGGGAGGAAGCATTAGAGAACTAGAGGAAAGTTGTATGTTTCATCATTGCTACACTGCACCCTGACTGGCGCGTCATCTCCCCGGGATCCTGCTGTAAGAGGATGTCCAGTTGCCTACAGATGGGCTTTGGGTCTCCACTCCGCACTCCCCCTCATTCTCAATGATAGTGTCATGTCATTCTTAATGTTTCTCTTTTTGTTGCTTGTTCTCCTTGTAGTTTGTTAACAAGCTGGCTGATTCAGCTTTCCATTGCTTCCACTCCGCTTCTATTTTACAGGGTGTTCTGCTTTATTGCTAGATTTTACTGGGTTTGGTTTATTTTTTTAGGGCTAGACGAGTGCAGTAGAGAGGGTGGGTAGACAGACAGGTTGACCAGTAATTGACTGTAAGTAATCGTTGTGAGATCTCACTACCTTCGGACCAGCCGGTTTGATTTTTTTTTCTAGCTTTCTTTTAAAAATTTTTTCTGGTAGTTTCAATGCCTTTCCTTCCTCAAGAAGGTCTTTTGGGTCCTTAAGTTGGTCACTTGCTTGTTCAAGCTCTTGATTTTTGTCTCTTGATACATCTTTTTCTCTCTCTTTTTCTGTTTTTAATCATTTTATTAGGGGCTCATACACCTCTTATCACAATCCATACATACATCAATTGTGTAAAGCACATTTGTACATTCATTGCCCTCATCATTCTCAAAACAGTTGCTCTCCACTTAAGCCCCTCGTTTTTCCCCTCCCTCGCCGCTCCTCTCTCCCTCATGCACCCTTGATAATTTATAAATTATTATTTTGTCATATCTTGCCCTGTCCGACGTCTCCCCTCACCCACTCTTTTGTTGTCTGTCCCCCAGGGAGGAGGCTATATGTAGATCTTGTAATCGGTTCCCACTTTCCAACCCACCCTCCCTCCACCCTCCCAGTATTGCCACTCTCACCACTGGTCCTGAAGGGATCATCTGCCCTGGACATTGTTATAATTTTTATTCTCTTTGTTGGTTGGAAGGTCCACAGTTTGAAACCACCAGCCACTTCGAGGTAGAAAAATGGGGCTTTCTAGTGCTGTTAAGAAGTAGTCTCTGGGGAGAGAGGGAAGCTGATAGCATTGATAATTGTATAACTCCACTCGATGGGAATCAATGACAGAATTGCTTGTGAATGAATACATTGGATTGTGTAAGATATGTCAATAAAACTATTATTAAAAAGTAAAGAGGTACATCTCAAAAATTAACGGGTATTTCGCTCTTGTCCCATAGGGTTACTAGGAGTTGGCATTAAGTAAATGGCAGTGAGTTTGGTGGGGGGGTGTTTGGTTTTGTTGTTCAAGTGGTAATGGAGTCGGTGGTGATCCTTGTACACAAGTTGTAACTGTCGAAGGTGCAGGCGTGGCTGTGTACAGACACCGGACTCCCATCCAGTCGAGTGAAAAAGAATAATAAAACAAAAATACAAACACATCCAATACTACTAAGACCAACTTCACACACTGCACATGCACGCACGCACGCACGCACGCACGCACGCACTGCAACTAGCAGCTGTGTTCTCTTCCCCGCCACTCAGGTGTTCTTGTCACAGGCCCCCACAGTAGGAGTGCAGCCTTGCGTGCACAGGGCGAGGTGCTCACCTCTCTGGTCCACAGAGGGTTATGGGAAGTTAGGGATGACTCCACCCCTGTCATCCTGTGTCTGGACACCTGTGGTTTATCCAAACAACAAAAGAATAGGGAGAAACCACCACCGCCACAAGAAAGACAAATCCCCCAATCCAGACATTGTCTTAAGGCCCCTTCCTGGCGCTGACCTCCAGTACCCAGCAGTTGTGTGCACCAGGGATGGTTCCCCACCTCTGTGCTGTTATCGAGCAAAATGCTGGCAGGGTTGACGGGGAAACAATCCTTGGGGAAGGAGAGGGAAGAAACTTTGGGGCCTAGGACATGACACACCATCAGACTCCACTGGGAAACACCCCTAAAGGTCAACAAACAGACCTGGGACTATTTATATGCTTTTCTTTTGGTGTTGTTGGTTTTTGGTTGGTGGTGTTTTTGTTCTTTTGCTCTGTCTTGCTTTTTATTGCCTCTGCATATCTATCTAGATAAGATAGGTGGGATAAACAATCTGGAGGAGAAAACAATGGGACCAAGGGTTGGGGGACACCGGTGAGGGGGAGGTGGGGGCAAGGAAGGAAAATGCCAACAAACCCAGGAACAAGGGAACAAGTGATCTAAAGCCAATGGCGAGGAGGGCATAGGATGCCTGGTGGGGCTTGGTCAATGACAATGTAGCTGAAAGGAATTACCGGAAACCTGAATGAAGGCCGAATGTGATAGTGGGGCAAGAAAGAGGTAAAAGGAAATAGAGGAAAGAACTAGGAGGCAAAGGACATTTATAGAGGTCTCAATACAGGCATGCACATATGTAAGTATATTTATATGTACCGATAGGGAAATAGATCTAAGTAAATATATATATATATATATGTTAAGTATTAAGGGAGCAGACAGACATTGGACTTCCACTCAAGTACTTCCTGAACACAAGAACACTTTGTTCTACTAACCCGATGTTCTGTGATGCTCACATTCTCTGACATGATCACTGAACAAAAAAATGGGTGCATAAGCAAATGTGGTGAAGAAAGCTGATGGTACCCAGCTATTAAAAGATATAGCGTCTGGGTTCTTAAAGGCTTGAAGGTAAACAAGCGTGTGAGTTTGGATGTTCTAATTATCTTTCTGGATCCCTGCTTTGTCTTAAGACTTTGGCCTGGGAATTACTTATCTTGTAACCTTTGACACTTCTGAGGATTAAAAGATGATCCCAGCAGTTAAAAATTGTTTCATTTTATGCTCATTTTTAGATGACTGTCTTTATTGTGTGTGTGCATCTCTCTCTGCTTCTGGCTCACAGTGACCCTATAGGACTGGGTGAAAGGTAGAACTGTCGTCCTGGTGGTGCAGTGGTTATAAGTTGGGCTTCTAACTGCAGTTGGAAACCACCAAGCCCACCTGCAGCAGGAGGCGGCTTTCTGCTCCTGTAGAGTTAGTCTTGGAAACCCACAGGGGCAGATGGATCTAGTCTGTCCGATAGGGTCGCTACGAGTCAGCGTCAACTTGATAGCAGCGTTTGTTTTGCTTTGTGTGGTATGTTGATCAGTTTATGGGCCCCGACTGATACATGTCCGTACCTCACTCAGACTTCCTTAGTTCTCACGGTCTTGGGGCCCAGGGTCTCATCCACGACCTACTACTTTTGTCCTCCTGTCTCCTAGGTTCCTCTAGGCCATTTCAGCTTTTGATGACCTGGACAGTTTTGAGTAGCGTTGGTCAGGGATTTTCTAGAACGTTCTTCATTTGGGATGTTTGATGTTTTTCTCATGATTGCATTGAGGTTCTGGGGAGGATGACCACAGCAATATATTTTTGTCTCATCTTGTCGGTGGCCCATGTTCTCACCTGGCTGAGGTAGTGTTTGATCTTGACCACCAGCTGAATTTGTATCTGTTGGGTCAGTCTTTGCAATAGCTACCACCCACCCCACATGTTCCTGATCTCATCAGAGATGAGGTCATCATTGTGGGGCCCACACTTAAGGAGAGGGAGTTATGGTCTACCTGCTTGTGGGCTAAGTGCTTGGAATTTTTCTACATGTAAGATTTCTAATCTCATTTCATTCTATTAGTGTGGACTTCTTTGAGCTCTGACCCAATATTCCTTTATGTTGATGCTGAATTAGTTCACCCTGGGCCAGATCAGAAGCATGCTGCTCATGTACTTAATGGCACAGGCTCAGTGGGCCCCCCCCTCCCCCCCAAGGGGCTGGCCTGTTGTCGGTGCTCAGCTGACAACGTGTAAGGTATTACCTGTGTAAACTTGTGCTGATTAGAGACTGGGGTGTAACCACTGCGGTACCAATGTTAACATGCTTTTGCATGCTCCTGTCTCTTAACCTCTCACAATCTGTAACTTCCCGCCCAACCTCGAAAAACATGACACCGCCAGCATAGTTATTTTCACTAGCTACCATGACTGGAAACAACCTTTTTTTAAAAAATCGTTTTATTAGGGGCTCATACAACTCTTATCACAATCCATACGTGCATCAATTGTGTAAAGTGCATTTGTACATTCATTGCCCTAGAATGCCATTTTAATAGAAGAAAGTATTCTTGCATTGAGGGAGTACTTGAGTGGAGGCCCAATGTCATTCTGCTACCTTAATACTAAAACTATAAATATATATGCACATGGATCTGTTTTCCACAACCTCCGTTTTTAAAAGAAATGGGGCACACAATCCAAACTGCGTTTATGGAGAAATGGGTTAAGGCTTGGCTATTCCTGGAACAACGGGAGCAGCACTGCAAAAGCAAGGGCTGGCTACTTGCCTACTTTGGGATTTTTAAAAAATTAAATCATTTTATTGGGGGGCTCACACAACTCATCACAACCCATACATCGTGTCAAGCACATTTGTACATTGTTGCCCTCACTTCCAAAGAATTTTCTACTTGAGCCCTTGATAACAGGTCATTTTTCCCTCCTTCCCTAACCCTTGAATAATTTATGTACATATTATTTTTTAGTCTTGAACTTACCAATGTCTTCCTTCACCCACTTTTTTGTTGTCCGTCCCCCAGGGAGGGGGTTATATGTGGATCATTGTTATCGGTTTCCCCTTTCTCCCCACCCTCCCTCCTGGTATCACTACTCTCATTGGTCCTGAGGGGTTAATCTGTCCTGGATTCCGTTTCCAGCTCTTATCTGTACCGTGTACATGCTCTGGTCTAGCTGGATTTGTAAGGTAGAATTGGGGTCATGATAGTGGGGGGCAGGAATCATTAAAGAACTAGAGGAAAGTTGTATGTTTCAGCGGTGCTACACTGCCCTGACTGGCTCATCTCTTCATGAGTAAGGAAAACCCCATGGAGCTCAGGTCTACTCAGTCAAGATCAACTGAATGGTGATGGGTGTGACTTTTGGCTTTGCTTCGCAGGTGACTTGTGGGACAGACAGCAAGCACTGGCCACCATTATTCGCTGCTACCCAGCACTCCCGGGTCTTTTGGAAGGGCTGAAAGGCACCCTTCTGCTCGTTTCCTAGCATCTTGCCTGTCGATGGGCATCAAAGTTCATTTTTTCTTTTGCTGCAGCAGGCTTGCAAAGGTTCGTTGTTTTTCAGAGCATGTGGGAAGATTTCTGTTGGATAAATTTGCCAAACTGTAATCAAATTGTTCTCTAGCATCTGGGCCAATTTATATTCTATTGGCACGAGTGCATGCTCTTTAGTTTCTTCATGCATCCTGCAAAGAACCCATCGTTGCCAGGCTTAGACCTTTGTACATCAGATGGGAAGGAAAGCAGCCCATCTGCCCTGGTGTGCTTTCTGGATTCCAGTGAGAAAATCACTATCTTGATGTCTTTGGGTCAGAAACCATTGCTTGGACTGTTGGCGTGAACAAACTGAGGTCCCCACAGGCATAGAGCCCTCCACATCTGGGCCAACCAACACTAGGAGCATAGGGGCCACCAAGCCTGCCCGCCCCACTCCACCCCTTGCTGTTGTCTGCAGATTCCTGTCTTGCCTGTTCGGTGAGCTGGTATTTTGGTGACTTGTACAAGCAGGGAGTTAGTTTATCCTGTGGCTGGCCTGATTTTGATGGCTTATGCACTCCCATTTTTGTGAAGGATGTTTATGGTGGCTCTAGTCACACTGGTTGCTGACTAGTGTTGACAAGTGTTCCGTGAACTACTTGTTTTCCCACTGGCTTGGCTTGACGGGCGTAGAAGGGCCCTCTAGGATGTAGGCTGTTGGATTTGATGTCAAAGCATCCATCTGCTGAATAGTTCTTTGTGCAACACACACACACACACACACACACAGTAAAAAGACCCTTCCTCAAAGTGCAGGTCACGACTGCACTTGGTTTTCGGTTAGTGAGGTTTGGCACCTCTCTTCCTGTATGACAGTAACTCTACATTCCCATGTTCTATTGCCCCCTACCCCATGTATCCATCCACTGTCCACAGGAAAGCCACCACCACACAGTTTATCGTAGAATAGATTTATTTACCGGAAACCATGTCTGTGCAATGCTTGTTACAGCACAGAATTAAACAGCTGATCTCTATTTACAGTCTAAAGTTAAACATGCTCTGTGGTGATTGGACGCTTAGCATTTTTATTAAGGAAACGGCATCACAATATTTGTATTGCACCAACATCTGTTTACTGCTTCTGATATCATTAAATAAGTTACATTTAATACAGTGCAAATGAGCCATTTGCACGCAAAAAAAACCCCCCAAAACAGCTGAAGTCATGAATGAGAGGCCTATGTTTGAACCATTCAACACCTGTAGTGTTTCCAATGACGATATAAATAAGCAAGCTCTATAGGCCCATTGAAAAGTGGCAGGTTTCCATGACACCGATGAGAAAGGTTGAAGGCATGCATGACGGCGGCGGAGCGCTGGCTACTGGATCCCGAGACAGGCCAGGGCATTTGCTCAGAGAAGGATGGAGGTGTGACAGACTTTCTCCTTGCAGCAAAGACACCACATTTCTCTGGAGAGGATTTCTGGTTCACTGACGCTAATTGTACATTTGCAATTGTTATTTTGATTGAAAAGCTACAAACCCCGTTTGTGGTATTTACACATTTTCTCCACATCACACACAAGTCTGGGAGGTGGGCCTACGACCCCCCCATGCCCCTCCCCCCAGTCAACCATGCAGAGATCGGCAGATGTGTTGCTAAACACGCACATGCACGCAACTGAACACCCTTACATTTCTGCAAAATGGTTTAGGAAGCGGTTACTCCAGTATTGCTGAAAAGGAAAGAGAGAGGCAATCAGCATTATGAAACACAGAGAGGGAAACGGTAGAACTACTGGTTTATTTCAGACTGAGATTACAACAGTGACAGGCGAGAAGGGGGACTTGCATTTGACTAGCACTTCTGATACGTGGTACCCAAGGTGCACCTAGCAGGTGACTACCCAGAGGCATGTCCCCCTGGCCCTGCTTCGGTTTTCTGGCTACATGGCAAAGGCACTGGCCTGCGGGAGGGGCCCACAGGCAGCCCCCTCAGGAAAAGGCCTCGTGCTTAGCAGCTGCGAGAATGGCAAGGAGGGCTTGGTTAGCAGTGAGAGAGGGGTGAAGGGGCAGCCGAGGGAGCAGTGAGCAGCGTGGAAGCCTCCGCAGCTGGGTCCTGCTCAGGGGAGCCATCTGCACTCCCTACTCACACAGGAGCTGAAAGCTGCTTTGGGTCAGGAGAGCTCATGACAATTACAGATGCCTGGGGCGGTTGGCAGACAGGACCTGCATGGGGTCTGCCCCCTGCTCGTGGCCCCTAGGTGAGGGGCCCAGGGTGGGAACGTAGAGGAACTTGGAGTAGAGCCTCTGCTAGGCCATGGTGGTCTGGCGGCAGTGCCCCATGAGGATGCCTGTCCACTTCCATAGGGTGACTGGGGCCTCTCAGGACCCTTCCTTGTTGTGGGACTAAGGCTTGAGGCTGTACCTACGACAGTGGTGCACCTGTCCTGTGAGCCCAGCCATCCAGGCCTAGGGCAGGTAGTGGGTGACTGTCCTGAGCAAGCACGGAGCATCCAGCTGCCCAGACACGGTCTGCCATGAAGGTGTTTCACTCAGCCAGTCTCCTCTCATGCTTCCTGACACAAGTGGGACGGCCCGCATTCCTCAGGAGCCATAGTGGCCATGGCTGGACGACAGCCTGCTAGCTCTTCTAAGCTCAGAGCACTTCTTCGTACTTTGCTGCCCATGACCAACAACATCTAAGCCCTCAAACACAGGGACCAATCTCATGAGTTTGGGTCTTACTGCCTGACCCAGAGTGCAAGGCAAAGGGGCTCGGGCGACTCCGGGCTCCCACGCCTTCTGCTTCGTAACCAACAGAGCAGTCATGTGAGGGCTTGGCTGTTCAGGAATCCCAGAGGCAGCTCTGGGTCCTCCTGACCCCTTGGATTGATAGCAGTATTGTCAGTTAAGCAGCTAAATTGCAGGTAAGGAAATACTCACTTTAGTTGATGATGTTGGAAGGCATTGGAGGAAAACACCACGGTTAGGGCTGTTAATGACGTAAGACTGACCTTGGAACATGCGCAAACATCATCATCATAGTAACAGTGTGGTTAGTGCCACAGTAAAATAAAAATACTTCTATACAATATGTTCATTTGGTCATGTGCTATTTACAGATTTTACAAAACACACACACACACTTACACACGCACACACACAGCCCTCATGTTCTCTACAGTAGGCGGAGAGGCCAGCAGGGACTTGCACAAAACGGTACCACAGGTGACAACTCGTGTCTGTGCCGGGACACATACAATGCCTACTGCTAGCTCTGAGCAGGGCATTAGGGGGCTGCTATGGCTCTGAGCTAAGAACTGAAAAGCAAATGGAACTTATCTATTAGCTGAAGCTCAGCCGTTTAAGAGTTAAAAACAAGACAGCGATTGTTTTCTCTGTCCATTTAAAATGTTTTATTTTTCTTTTTAAACTAGATTGTGACGTGCCACTAAAATAGGCAATGTTGGCCAAAAAAATGTCTAGTTACAATAAAATACATTAGACATTTAAATAAATAACCATAAAAACCTGGTGAGGGGGTGTGAACCCAGTAGATTGAATCGGGAACAATGTTTTCTGCACAAGCGAGAACAGGCATACCTCTTGTTAGATGGATGTAAACAAAACCATGGAAACCCGAGGGGGGAGAAGCGGAGCAGGGTGGGTGGGGGTGGAGGTGAGGCAGGGCTGGGTGAGGAAGTGGCAAATCAGAAATACGGACTGACTGAGGTAGCAGTACTCTGCTCAGTGCAGAAAAATTGGCTTCGGAACAAAATTAGACTGTGATCCCAAATTAAATCCAGAATGATCATGCAGAAGACACAACACATGCTATTTAGTTTTATGAAAAAACCACACACATTCCTGTCTAAAATCTGCCGCCAATTAATTGCTGACAATATCTGCTGGCTCAACGATTTTGTTTGTTTTTTATACAAGGATGAGTATTAAACAGAACACTGTACATGCTTTTTCATCTACAAAAAAATATTTGCATAAAATAGTGTTAGTTCTCTGTACATGTCAATGGACACTTTAATCATGTGTATAAAAAAGGAAAATCTTGCCCCACTGGAGTCAGAAAAAGCAAAACAAAATCTAGAGTATGAAACCTCCTTCACCATCCAAATATGTTCATGTGAAAATTCAGCAGAAATAGACAGTTGCTTGAAACAATAAAAAAATTAATTGATTAAGTTAAACATCTTCTTTAGGACGAGCTGTCAGTCAAGACCAGAACATATCAGTGAAGTTAGTGTCTGTGCTATAGACCCAGACCACCAGGGGCACTACGAGCAGCACGAAGGGCCAGGAGACGCCGTCGGCGCAGGCCGAGAGCGAGCAGGGCCGAGCAGGCTGCACACACTCTTTACCGGGCTCCAGGTAGTTTCGGGCCACGAACTTGAGTGTCTCATCCAGGAGGATGACAGGTAGGGAGATCTTCAGCACCATCAGCCACTGGGTCAAGTTCAGCGGGGTGATCTGGAAGATGAGCTGCAGAGAGAAAAACCCCATTAGCCAGCAGTCAGTCTGGTGGGGACCCACAAGCCCACTCCTCGCAGAAGCTTGGCACTTACAGGCAGGGGCTCCACATAGAGGATGAGGAAGTGGAGGGACATGGACAGGCAGATGGAGCCAACTAGCCAGACGTTCTCCCAAGGGGGCATTCTCAGCAGGGACTGGTTCTCAGACAAGCTGCAGACAAAGGGAACTGTGAGGCACCTTACCCGTTCTGCTTGACCCCATTTCCCAGTCTCAGCGGGCTTTGCTGATGTAGGTCAAGCCTGCAATTTCCATCCTAGGCTTTGGCCAAGCAAACTCTATTTAGAAATTCCATTTTTGTTACTGGCTTAATTGCCTTGTTGCTAAAGGCCAGGAGCTCCTCCTGGAGGCCTGTGGGGGCTTCCAGCAACATCTAAGGCAGCACCCCTAACCTCCCCGTGGAACAGCTCCGTCTTCAGCCATGACTCTGGGGTCCTCACCTGTTGAGGGCGTTACACATCTCTATGGTCACAAGGACAGAAAGTGCCATTGTCATTGGGTACGGGGACTCAAAGATTGTGCAATCCACGCCTTCGAAGTCAGGGTTGTCCTCTTTACACTGTAGGAAGTGACTCTGCAGCAGAACACCAAGTTCCAGGTCAGCGGGGCCGCCTCCCCCCGCCCCACACCTCCTCCCACTCCACTCCAGACACGCGCCGGCTGCAGCCGGCTTCGCACAGCCCCAGTGGCTGGAGACACCAAGCCACAGGGAAGGTCAAGGTCAACTGGAGCTTTGCAGCCAAGGCAACCAGTAGAGGAGGCCACCTACCAGCTGATAGAAGGACACCCTCGGTCCGCCGTCAGCAGCAATGAACCACCATGCAGCAGCACCCACAGTGGCAGCACCCACATAACCTGGGGACAGAAGACGACAGTGCTCACACATATCCGCCCCTTTCATGGCAAGCCCAGACTCGCCACCACAAGATGAGCAGGACATGCCGCGGACGCAGACTGAGAGCAACTGCTGAACACAGCTGACAGGACCTTTCCTGGGCAGTGTCCGAACACCTCCTCCCCCGCCCATCACCCTGAATCGAAGACCTCAGGATGGGAGCGCCCCCATTTGGTAACACCAAATACAAGTGTACAGTCTCTGGCCCAGCTATCACCAGGAGCACGGGTGGCTGGTTAAAAAACTCAGTCTCAGCACAAAGGAGCGTTTAACGTGCCAGTCGCTTTTAGAGTGAGTACATGTAGGCGACTCCTAGGTGCACGCACACACACCTGCAGATGCACTCTCACCGACAGTTTCCATTGTGGACCACTTTGTGCAAGTCATGTGACTATTCTTTAAAACCCTGCCTGTGCCAGGGCGACTACTCATGGTGACCCTAGTGAACAGATGAGACCTGTCCCTGTTGGTTTCTGAGGCTGAAACTTTTTTTAACAATCATTTTATTGGGGGCTTGTACAACTCTTATCACCATCCATCCATTTTGTCAGGCACATTTGTACATCTGTTGCCCTCATCATTCTCAACACATTTGCTTTCTACTTGAGCCCTTGGTATCAGCTCATTTTTTTTCCTCCCTCCCCACTTCAGCTCCCTCATGAACCCTTGATAATTTATAAATTATTGTATTTTGTCATATATTATGCCATCCGACGTCTCCCTTCACCCACTTTTCTGTCCGTCCCCCCAGGGAGGAGGTTATATGCAGATGCTTATAATCAACTGCCCTTTTCTAACCCACCTTCCTTCCACCCTCGTGGTATCGCCAATTTCATCACTGGTCCAGCCGGATTTGTAAAGCAGAATTGGGATCATGATAGTAGTGGAGGGGGTGGGGAAAGCATTTAAGAACTAGAGGAAAGATGTGTGTTTTGTTGTCGCGACAATGTACCCTGACTGGCTCTTCTTCCAGGGGGCTGAAACCATGAAAATAGAAAGCTTTATTTTCCTCCCCTGGAACGGCTGGTGGTTTTGAACTAGCCACCTTGTAACCTACTTACCACCAGACCCAAAGACCATACAGCCCTTCTTATGGGGTCACAGGGTGCTAGTTACATCCGGGGCCTCACTTTTCCCAGCTTTTGAAGTGGGAAGAGAACTAGCACCCAGGTCAGGAGGGTTAAAAAGATGCGTGCTGGCTCTTGGCAGGGTCTGGTGCCAGCATGGTTCCCTCTTTTCCTGCCAGGTGGGGATGGCTCTACATTCTGGTTACTCTCTTCTGTTCAAGCATCACCTCAGAGATATAAGAGGGCAAGCCCCTACCTCCAGCTCCCCCTTTCCCTCTTGGGGTCTTTTGTGTCCCACTGCTTATTGTATAATATGGTTGAGTTGGCACTAGCCCAGGGCAGCCTCGTGTAGAGCAGGAGGGCATTGCTGGGTTACTCACCAGCTTCGCGACTGCAGCTCTGTCAGGGCCTGTTTTTAGGGTCAGTCATCTCCCAGAGGGAGGGCTATACCTGATGATTCTCTCATGCACCAGAGCCAAGGCCAAGGGTGCAGCTGAAGATACTGTAAGGCAGTGGTTCTCAACCCATTGGTCGTGACCCCTTTGGGGGTCGAACGACCCTTTCACAGGGATGAAGCAGCACCAAAAATAATTTTATGGTGGTGGTGGTGGTGGGGGTGTCACCACATGAGGAACTGGTATGAAAGGGTCACGGCATTAGGAAGATTGAGAACCACTGCTGTAAGGGATGGAGTAGTTTTAAGCAGGGCCTGAATTTATAGCTCCTTACAGACTAAGCATCCTACAGGTTTTGCTACACCAATACAGGATTAAAGAATCTCAAGTATTCCCAAACCAGTGATATGACAAACGTTACAGGCCTCCAAGCGCTGTTGAAATTTATCTAGTAACAAACTGTACTCACAACCAATCGCCAGATAACGGAAAAAGAGCCACCCGCTGATTAGCGGCTCCTTGGGGTTCCGGGGCGGTTTATTCATGATGTCCAGGTCAGGGGGGTTGAAGCCCAAGGCAGTGGCAGGGAGGCCATCTGTCACAAGGTTGACCCAGAGCAGCTGGACAGGAATTAATGCCTCAGGAAAACCCAGGGCCGCGGTCAGGAAAATGCTGTTGGCACAAGGGAAGAAGGACCTCAGGTTATTTTTTGCTACAACTTCCACACACACATCCTCCAATCCACAGATAGCAACCAAAAAGTTGCCCAAAGTAGTTCATAAGACATTATACCCAATTTTTAACTAATACAAACTTTTAGAGGGCCATGGAAGTGGTTCATCTAAACCAGCGGTTTGCCCGATTCATAACAGTAGCAAAATGACAGTGATGAAGTAGCAACGAAAATAATTTTATGGTTGGGAGTCACCACCACATGAGGAACTGTATAAGGGTGGAGGCATTAGGAAGGTTGAGAACCACTGATTTAAACTAATTTCTGGGCCGGTCACAAGGCCCATTCCCAATGTCCAACACACACACACACACACAAAGACCAAACGCTGCTGGGGATACAACTGGCCAGTTTGTAAGAACACAGGAAGAGAAGTGAGCCAGTAGGGACCCACCAGACGACCTCCCCGACATTGGAGGAGATGAGGTAGCGGATGAACTGCTTCATGTTGTTGTAGATGGCCCGGCCCTCCTCGACAGCGGCCACGATGGTGGAGAAGTTGTCATCGGCCAGAACCATTTCAGAGGCAGTCTTGGCCACAGCGGTACCAGAGCCCATGGCGATGCCGATCTCTGACTTCTTCAGCGCCGGCGCATCATTCACACCATCTCCCGTCTGAAAGGGAGACATGGGATGCTCAAGGAGGAGACAGAAAAAAGAGACCACAGCCATGCCCTTGGGAAGTGAGATCCCTGTGCTTGAACTTGAGATGAGATGTGACTTGGTTATGTGCCTCTGCCCCTGTAGGTTTCTGAGACAGAAACTTTTAAAATTCCCAGGCAAATCTTAGTTTCACTCTCCTCTGAGGTCTCCCTGGGCAATTTCCCAGTTAAAATGTGTGTTTTAAAAGCAGTGAAGTGCAAAGACATAGTCGGTCATCCCCGGGGATCTGGGTTTACTACATACTAAATTCAGAACGGTGGTGCTTCTAAAGGGAGCAGGGGACAAAGGCCGAGGAAAACCTGGTAGAAAGAAAATGAGTCACAGAAAGCAAAGTGGGGAACAGGTTGGTTCGGTTTAGAAATCATAGGAGGGAGCAGGGGTCAGAGGAGGGAGCAGGGGTCAGAGCAGTTGCCAAATCAAAACACAATTCAGAGTCTTGAATTCACTACTTCTAGTTCAAAGGTCAAGCCACACAGTGTGGCTCCCTCACCATGGCTGTGATCTCATCGAACGACTGCAGAAACTCCACGATCTTGGACTTGTGTGAAGGTTCCACCCGTGCAAAGCAGCGGGCAGTTAGGCAGGCGTCCCTCTGGGCTGGGGGGCTGAGCTCATCAAACTCCCGGCCCGTGAAGGCCTTCGCCGTCACATCCTCGTCCTGCCCAAAGATGCCGATCCGGCGACAGATGGCCACAGCAGTGCCTTTGTTGTCTCCGGTGATCATGATGACTCTGATGCCTGCCTGTCTGCACAGCTTCACTGACGAGGCGACTTCGATCCTGGGGGGGTCCAGCATGCCCACACAGCCAACGAAGGTCAGGTTAGTCTGCATGGAGAGAGGCATGTCTGTTTCAACAGAACGCTGCCCCACCCCCAGTTTGAATATCACAAGCAAGTTTCTGCCTTTCTTCTTTTTTGTTGCCATTTCCACATGTACAGTTCAGGGACACTGTTGCTATCTGGCTTGCTCAGCCATTTGTTCCCTCCTCTTCCGAGCAATTCCTTCCCCGGCTGACTAGAACACAGCCTCCACCCTGGCTCATCCCAGAGCTCGTCTTAAGACAAACACCGCCCACGACAGACGTTCTCTCCCAGGTCAGATGAAGCGCGGCTGGAGTTTAACAATGGTTATTGCAAGAACTGCATAAACGAAGTACAAGCATGCGTCACTGCAATCAGCACTGTGTTCACGGCAGCCTCCATTCTCAGGCCGAGACTCAGCCTGCAGCCAAGCCAGGTGCCCTGACCTTCCCTGAAGGGCACTGCTTGCCTAGTGGTCACCAGTGTCGGTGCAGAACCACTCACCTCATACTTGATGAAATTGGCTGAATCCTCCAGGTTCATGTCCTCCCTCTTCAGGGGGTTGTCATGAGTGGCCAGAGCCAGGCACCGAAGGGTGTCACTGCCACTGCCCCACTCCCGGATGACAGACATGATCTTCTGTTTGACCCCAGGGGACATGGGAACCTTTGTGCTTCCAACTCGGATGTGGGTGCACCTGTCAATCACACCCTCGGGAGCACCCTGGAAAGAGAGGGGCAGACGAACACTGCTGTTACCAACAGGGCCCCAGGCTGGGAGGATGCCCCAAGTCAAAGGCATGTACTTGCCTTCACAAACATCTTGCTCATTGAAATTCGGCTCGGTTTGTTCGGAGTGCAGTAGACCGACATCGACTTTCTATCACGTGAAAACTCTAGGGTAAATTCTTTTTTCATCAACTGTTTAATGACCTGTGGTAAAGAGAACAAACATGCAGTCAACTTAGATGAGCTGTTAAACTACTTCACTCCGTCACATGTTCCACTGAAGCCAATATGGATGCATCACTGAGCACACACACCTCATGATTCTAGTTTAGGAGAGAGGAAGTGGAGGGTCAGAGCAAACTGTGACAGTTAAAATCAAATGGCGGTATATGGGACCAGAGAGAACGTTTGCTAGGGGCAGTGTGCTCACCCAGAGAGGTGAGAGGACCCGGTGTGACAAGTTAGCTCTGATCAGCTCCCCTCTCCTGAATACACAAAGGAGGCCACCCAGCGCAGTAGTGGGGAACCCTCCTGCCACTAGTGTGGCAGTTTGATGGCACACAACCAGACCTCCTGGCACAGAGTCGGTGCTGACTCATAGCCACCTCAGCGGGCAGAATGCCGGTGAGTGTCAGGGCTGTACAGAGTCTCCTCTTTCTCTCCTAGAGCAGCTGGTGCTTTCCACCTGCGACCTGACAGCGCCCAACTCTCCACCACGTGCCATCGGGGCCCCTGGGAAAGCACGAGCATCACTTGTAAAGACTCAACACACGCAGACCCACATAGATCGAGAACCGCATCGTCTTCTCAACCTTCATGTGGCTGACAAGGTGAGTGACCTGAATTTCCCATTAAGACTCCTCCTTAATCACCAGAAATTCAAGGGTACTCGGCATCTTTCTAGGACACTACGTTAAACTCAGTTTGGCAGACTGGTGATGACTGTGCTGAATCTTGTCTCCCTGACAAGAGGACAGAGATGGGTGTGTAGTCGTTGGGTGGAAGATGTGGGCCCCAAAGGAAGCCGTGTCCTTGAGGGGTAAGAATAGGCCCTCGCTCTTTCTGAGGCGAGGCAAGGAGTCTGCACCAGGAATTTCCAGTGACTGAGTGCTATGACGAAGCTGCTGTGGAAACAATGAGGCAGAGGAAGCCCGGAGGCAAGACTCTGCTGACCCCGGTGTCTAGAAGCAGGCCATCCTGCAGGCAGGGAGCGCAGGGTGTGCCAGCAGTTCTAAACCTGTCTGGGTGGCTCTGCCGGGACTCGCCTCGTGTTGATGATTTGTTTGTGGTTAGCTGTTCGTCGAGGTTCATGCTGAGACGGAGGCACAAGCCTGGTCTGGTCCAGTTTTACAGAAGCCCTAGAGATGGGGCAGGAATCCACAGGTGAGATTCCATTTTTGAATCATGACTGTCTCCCTTGACAAACTACTTCGGCTGAGTCATTCAAAATGTCCAAGCTATTTTCTTAGGACACTATAAAAGTGAAAATGACCTAAAGGCAGGAAGGGCCCTGGCACAAGTTCTACTCTGCCTCGCAGAAGGTACGCTTTCCCAAATGTGGTTTGATGGAACCCACTCTGCTCACAGCTTGTGCATGATCACTAAACTACTTGCACACATATAGAAAAACGACCCCAATGCCAAAACTGAGGCTCTCCTCTGCCATCCTTATCACCACAGTGCCACCTCATTGGTGAGGGAAGGATGGCACAAAGGGTTTGTGACAGGCAAACATCAAGGTAACAACAGCTGGTCATGTAGCAAAAAGGAGACTTGCCAGAAAGACGGTTCTGGCGGCGCCTGTCTAACCTTTGGAGTGCTGTGTGCTTCCCAGACAGCTGACCTGTACATCCTTATTCCAGGTTGGCAGGTCACGGCTGGGACTGGCCCGTCCATGGCCCACTGGGGCAGGGGAGGCTGCATGCCGCTATGGCCAGCCACAGTGGTTTCACCAGAGCCTGGGCTCAGCTGTTCCCAGGGTGATGGCACAGAGACATACTTGAATTCTAGGCTGATGCCTACACGTGGGTTTCTTTGCTTCTGCCTTGCTGCTCTGAGCTTACAGACAACTTGTTTATCTTCTTGGCCATCAGCTGCCACTTTAGCCAAGAGAGGGGGAGGGACAGTCCCATCTCCTGCACTGAGCAGGACAGTGCTATCACCCATTCTGTTAGGGTCTGGTAGCCTTTGGGAGGGCAGCCAGATCACAGAGGCATTTTCAAGTCACAAAGGCGCAAGAAGGAAGTCATCAGAGCTGAAGCCACGACTGTCTGCTCATTTCTCTGAGCTCATATTACCTGACTCCACTTGTTAAGAATGGATCGCCATATCCATGATAGAAAGCTATGAACAAAGAGTCCTTTAACTTTTTTCCTTGTGTCCATGCCACGTTTGTTGGTCTTGGTAGGCGAGTTCACTGTGCTTTCTTCCTCAATGTTGGGGCAAGTTTACAAGTGAAAGCACCCAGCCCTTGAGAAGTCCTGTGAGATCTCCTTTAAGCAGTTAAACATACTGGTCTTTTATTTTGTCTTTGTTGTCTTTTCCTACTTTGTGTTTTTAATTTCTGGTTTGAGGTGGAGTCTTACAGCATCAATTTTAAGATTTAAATGTGTTGTTGAGCTAGCTGGCCTTTTGTTTTAAACATGCAGCCTCTTCCACCTCAAATGTGTCCCGAGCCTTGCTTGGTGAGCCAGTGTGTCTGTCGGTGGGCACGCAGAGTCCTATGAATAGCACGGTGGGAACAAGGGTGAATGCTTCACTGGTACTCCAGCTTTGTTTCTTAACTCCTCTCCCCTCTGCTCTGCGGAGAAGGGAATCGTCGCGTTGAAGGCTTCTACTCTGAGGGCGCCTGTGCCTGCGTCTCCATGTGCGTCTCAGTTGCTGCGTCATGTACTCTCATGGGTCATGGTGTGACTCACCCCAGTGGATCTGTCCCGTGTCCTGAGGACACGGTAGCCCTGACAGGAACCCTCTCAGGCAGGAGATGGGCTGGAGGACATTTTAAAAACTGGGGCGGTGAAATGACATCCAGTCTGAGGAGCTTTAACGTGAAGGGACAAAGACGAAGGGATGTGCATAGGAGACAGTCAACACTTTGCTGACCTCGAGTGCGCTCAGGTTCAAGTGTTAACTTGCGACAGGCCAGCAACATATTACACAAACCACACCATATTTTCTCCCAAGCTGATGAAGACCACGTGGAGATGGGAACTTCGATGGTACTTGGAGGGAGTGGTGTGCGATGAGAGATGGTGGGCACATGGGGCTGATTGTGGAAAGGAGCTACTGCATGCTGCCTTCCTTTGTGAAGTGGACAGAGAGGCCATTTTAACAGAGTTAATGAGGGCCACTGGCAGGCAGTTGGAGGAGATAGGAGTCTCAGTTGTAAGTGACTAGACTAGGGAGACTAGGTTAAGCCTGAAGACAGATGACAAGAACACCACACCAGATGCAAGCAACACTGACCGAGTTGCAGGCGTTTGCACGTTCAATTTTAGAAAGACCCTTCAATTCCGTATCGAATACATTCATCTTCTCTACCAGACACGTGAGCGCGGTCTCTGTTGCTTCTCCCACCTTTTCATATACCCCCTTTGCCTGTATTGGGGAAGGAAAACAAACAGGTAAATTTCTCTCAAAGTGTTCTATTAACTCACATTTCTTATCCAATTGATGGAGCAAGTGAAAAGTCATGCTTTTAAATTTTATCGGTAATTCCTCATCACTGTTTATATTAGTTTTTGTTGGTTAAATATTTTATTATTATCAAGCTATCAAAAATGGTCCTTTTCAGAAATACAGTGCTACTTGTTTGAAAAAAATCAAAATCAATATTATTTTCATGAAAATTATTTCTATCTTGGGTCTTATTCACGCATGGTAATCACATGATGGGGCCTCCAGAGGTCCATGGAATTTTCTCAGTTTCTCCTATACTTTGTGAAGTCCCCTCGGAGATGGGAAATGAAGCCAGGAGCCCTCATTTTCCCAAGGGGGAGGGTTGGGTTTTTGGTGTCCCTACCCCACAACTAGAGCAGCCAGGCCAAGCGGGACGTTAGGACTCCCTTACCTCATTGTAATCCAGAGCAGAGTCATTACACAGAGCACAAATTGTTGCTAATTCTACTAGACCATCATACTGGTGGCACTTCACAGGTTTATCATCCTTATGCCTGTCAAAAGATAACAACAATTGTGGGGACACATAATCAAATATTCTAAGTGATGGCTCTTGGTAGCCTTAAGGCTACTAGAGTCAACGCTAGACAAAGATAAAAAAATCTTCTGGCGTCAGAACTTGATGGCTGAAAAAGATACAAAGTGGTTGTGAATCCCCCTTACCATGAGAGAACTGAAAATTTGGGCTTGAAGGCAGCTAAAATTGAGGATGGTGGGAAAAGGGCCCTTTGAAACTGTATGTTTTAGATCTAGTCTGTGTGTGGGTGCGGGGTATTGCTCTGTAAATACAGAACAAACCTATACAAATACCCTGCCACACAAGTTCTTTAAATGGCACAGGGAGGACTACTCACACGTCTCCTATAGGTGCGTATGTGGATCCAGTTATGGTAAACTCATTCAGGGAACAAGTATCACCTTCAACTTTGTCCAGAATGAACATCTGCAGGGAAAAAACATAAAAGCCATTGAAAGTCTAAGCTTTTGGCCAGGCAAAAAGTCACCCTCAATTAAATAAAACCATTTTCCTAAAGGCTGCCCAGTGGAGCTGCGCATCAGAAGTGCAGTGTACCTGACCACGAGGAGCAGCGCTGCGGATGCAATGTGTGAGCAGTGGGACCACCTACAGGAGATGGAGGTAGAAGGGTGCTGGGCAGCACGGCCTCAGCACCACCTTTCTAACTGTAAAGTAAATACATGCAACCAGCTTTCTCAAAGGACGAGGCGCTCGACGGGCCGGTTTTCAAACACTGAAAATGCCCAAGGCTTCATTTCAAAGGCCGTCTCGGAACAAAATGAATGTTCTGTTATATACCAGGTGCTTTTTTAGAAGGCTGGGCTAGAAAGCCCCAGTTCAGGCATGTAGTAGAGCGACAAATACAAAAACCTGAAAGTCCAGAGCCAGGCACAAGAGGGTTGCTGGCACCTAAGTCACTTAGAAAATGAAGCTTGTCCAAAATGCTCTTTCCAAAGATGCTTGACACTGTCTCTCCTACAAAGTAAACAGTGTTCAGAGTCCCTTCTGGGGAAGAGCTCCTTATACTGAAAGTGCCTTAAGAGTCCCAAGTCACACGTGAAAACCCTCCACCTGCACTAAGAAGACAACTGGGAACTGGCGACCCCTTCCCCTTCCCCATTTCTTTACTCCACTCTGGTAGAGACTCGAAGGGTTTTACTTTTTAAACAAAGGCGCTCCAAAAAGTTCCCAGAAAAAAGACTTTCTAAAAATCTCCCCTGGTAGAGGCCAAGATACCTTCAATCTTACCACCCCTAACTGGGTGTGAGTAGCGAGGGGCAGGAGGGGCCATGTCCCAGGTTGAGGGCGGCTACGCCACAACACACTGCAAGCTTCCTCTTGCCACCTGAATACTGATGACCCCACCGTCTGGGGCCATACGGCAGACCCACACACACCTCCTGCTGGCAAGCCTTCTCATAGCTAATGAAAGAAAACATTTTAAATCAAACCATTTAAAGGAGACTAAAATACCTATTTTTTCCCCTTAGATTACTTTCCTAGAATAAGAAGACTATCCAAGGTATTAAGGCTTCTGGTTAAGTGAAAACAAGTTACTGGGTGAAACCAATGCCATGTGGGAAATTCCTCTTCTCCCCCAAAACAACCGCCCCAGGACAGTTGAGGGAACCTTTTTCGGGTCCAAGGAGTGAGATCAGCAGCAGCTCTGCTCAATCCTGCTGTGATCCGAGGAGGAAAGCCCACTGTAGGAGCGCTAGTCCCCAAAGCATCCCAACCCTGAGCTACCTGACAAAGAACTAAGGTCTTAGTAATCACCAGGCCTTTAAAGGGGGGGCGAAACAGTAAAGGCCAAGAGGGGGGCCTAGACCCTTCCAACCCCCCAGGAGCCCTTTAAAGATGTGATTCCATATTCCAGGAAAACTAAGCTCTTGCTACTTCACATGCAGGACTCTATCTTGTGAGTTATGGATTTGTGCCCTATAAGCAAGGACCCCAGTCAGTTCTGTAAACCTACCTAGCAATGGTCTCAACCTAGAAACGTTTCCCTAATTCTTCAGCTGTTCTTAATCACACTTTAATCACGGCTCCCTCGTGAAGGGCCTACGCCTATGGCACAGGTTCCCTCTGTGTTTTCTGAGAGCACATGCAACCTTTTGGAACATGTCACTTTGACACTGTAATGTCTGGGGTTCTGCGATGTGATTTATTGTGTAAGTCATTCCCCTTAATACAAGAAAGGCAGCCATGTGGCAGTCCTGTATTCCACGAAATAATTTTAGGATTATCTGAAGCGCTGGAAATCCCTTGGGCTCCAGGATACCAAATATGATGTAAATTTGTTTAAATCACACAGATAAGTATGGGACCTTACCCTGCAAACTGACATCTGATTTGTCGTAAGTGTACCAGTCTTGTCTGAGCAGATAACAGATGTACAGCCAAGAGTTTCCACGGACGGCAGGCTTCGAACAATAGCGTTTTTCTTTGCCATTCTGCGAGTTCCCAGGGCGAGACAGGTGGTGATGACAGCTGGCAGGCCTTCAGGAATGGCTGCGACAGCCAGGGCCACTGCGATCTTAAAGTAGTAGATAGCACCTCTGATCCATGAGCCTCCGTGGACTGGGTCATTGAAGTGTCCAATGTTTATGATCCAGACGGCAATGCAAATTAGGGAGATGACTTTGGATAGCTGTTCTCCAAACTCATCTAGTTTCTGCTGGAGGGGTGTCCTCTCCTGCTCCGTCGCCACCATCTCATCCCGGATCTTCCCAATCTCTGTGTTTACCCCAGTTGCCACCACCACTCCCATGGCTTTTCCAGCAGCAATGTTTGTGCCCTAAGAGAGAAACAAAGGGCAAGTCAGAAGACAGACCAAACAGGTGACCAACCAGCCAATTCTGCTTTTGTAAACTGACTAAAGCATCCACCTTCTCCTGGGTCCTCTTGTGGCTACTTTGAGGCAATCAGCCACTTGGTAATTCCAAGTGGACACCTCTTTACCCACCACAGCTCTACCTGGACCATTTCAAAACCTCTACTTCAACAAAACCTTCTCTGTGGGCTTCAGCCCAGTCCTAATGGCTCCGCAGAGGAGCTCTGGTGGTGTAGTGGTTTTGAGTTGGGCTGCACTCCACAAGGCCAGTCATTTGAAACCACCAGCTCCTCAGGAGAAAGATGGGGAGGGGGTTGTTTCTACTCCTGTACACAGTTACCATCTCAGAAACTCACAGGGGCAGCTCTACCATGTCCTTTATGACAAGGTGGCTGTGAGTTGGCATCAACTCAATAGCAGCAAGTTTTTCATGTGAGAATGTCGCAGCTGCTCCAGATTGGTAGTTTGAACTCACTAGCTGCCCCCTCTAGGGAACTTCTATTGTCACCATGAGTTAGGATCAATGGGATGGCAGTGCATCTCCCAATCTCTCTCTAGTTGTGAGAAGAGGTGCAGCCAGCCCCATGGGCTACCACTCTCATACACAAGCCACACACCCTGTCCTATTTCGATCCCAGAGTTAGGAAGCTATACTTCATTTTAACTGTAATGACTCAGTACTTCACGAACTAGGAGTGCAGGGCCTCTCCCATTAATTAACCCACAGGCAGCCACCACTAGAAACACCACTTCAGATTCCAACAACTAAGCTCTTGTGAGTTTTCATAACCCCTTACTTTAAAACTTTTCAAATCAACAGAGGAACTAAAAGTATGGTTCAAGTATCCATACGTTTAATGGGAAACTTACCCAATTAAACAGCAAACACCAAACATATATTGAAAGCACCCTTAAGTTTAGAGACGAAAGCTTTTGCACACATATCCAGGCAAACTTGCTGCCATCAGTCAACGCTAACTCTTAGCACCCTATTGCTTAAAACAGTTGGCAACAAGTCATAGTTCTTGGAAAAATGGAATGAAGAGAGCTTTGTGAAGTCCCCTCATACACGGTGTTGCTTCTCACTGGAAGCTGGACAGACTGATGACCCTTAGGAAATAGCGCCAACACCGTTGTGGGCCCAACATGGAAGATAGGCAGTGATTGCTCACACTCTTTGAAAACATGGCCAAAGAAAAATAACCAGGATGGATACTCACAGAGAAGAGCATGTTTTTCTTATCTTGGTTGACAGCTCGTGGGTCAGGGACAGGGTCAGTGTGCTTGATGACCGAGACAGACTCACCTGGGCAGATGGCAAGATGGGATGGTTAGTGCCAAGCTGTTCACCCCACCCTCACCACATCCAGTGTAGGAGAAGGACAAAAGGCCCAATTCCTTCAAAGGAGGTACAACCAGGCTAATTCTAGAAGAAAAGACTGTCAGGATTAAAATGTCTATCACATCAAAACAAATAATGCAGTTTACACTTTAAAGCAGTCCTAGGATTGGTACACCCTTGGAAACCTGAAGGGCAGTTCTCCTCTGTCCTGTGAAGGGTCTATGGTTGGAACCAGGTCAGTGGCAAGGGTCTTCAAAAGTTTATGGGGAAATCTTGTTGAGACCACCCTCTTAACTAAGTAAAACTGAAATCAAGCCGTCTGCAGTAACCCTGAACACCGCGTGTCATCAAAAACCAACTTGAAGATCTTTTCAAATGTCTTGGTTTCAAACTCAGGGTCACTGGTTACTTAAGGACTTGATGAAAGAAGCCACGTAAAACTAACGAGACCCCGCACGCCAAGGGCGTTTTAAACATGGCCACTGTGAGAATCTCACACAACCTAGCCATTCCCCGATGCTTGGTGCTGTTAATGCAAACATTACCTGATTACCTGACTGGCTTTTTCTTTTCCTTTCTCCTCCTAGTAGGCATGTGGTTTTATTTTATCACAGACACAGCACTTCAAGATAGATCTTGATGGGTTGTTTGTTTTTTTTTTAAATTGGGGGCTCTTACAGATAGATCTTAATCCATAATGCAATTGTATCACGCACACTTGTACATATGTTGCAGACAGGCTATTCTTAGACACAGTACAGAGAGCACAGGTTACGCAAACTGCTACTTTTATACCAGTTGCTTTTAAAAACTGACAATCAGACCAAAAAATCTTGACGTTGATAACCTTGACGTTTCACATTAACTCACAATTTAATTCAGGTTAGAACTGTATTAAAGTTAATCTCCTGGCAACGTTATTTCTACTTCATCAGGCCTCTCCACCCTTTATCAAACAAAACTGGGAAAGGGTCCCAACAACCCCCCATCTGGTGTGTGACTGCCAGGGAGCAATCTTCGCCAACCTTTTCTTGTGCTAGCATTTGTTAATTGTGAAGTATACTAGATGTGCGATTAGCCATTTCTCCAGAGGAAAACATCCCCGCCCTAGAGCCAGAGCCCCCTCCCTTTCCACAGGACAGGAGAATGACTAAATGCTTAACTTACCCTTGCGATCACTGCCTCTGCTAATGAATAGCCTTTCACACACCAGCCTTCATTTGTTACATTTTAAACACAAAGCTTAAAAAGCTAGCGAGTTTCCCCCTCCATGCCTTAGTCCCAACTTAGCACTGCATCGAGGGTTGAGATGAGATCTTCTAAGAGGGACACTGGGACAGAGTCAACCCATCAGTGGGGACATGGGAACGGCTTCAGAACCCAACACCACTCTGATCGTTACCTGTGAGAATCGACTGGTCCACTCGGAGGGTTGTTGACTTGATGGAAGTCAGTCTTATGTCAGCTGGAACTTTGTCACCAACTGGGGGGAAAGCAGCTCAAATAAGCATCTCTGGCAATCACATCACAGTGACAAGTTTGTCTGGAGACTAAGCACATTTTAAAAAGAAAACAAAAGGGGCATATACACAAAATATACAGTGGAAACAAAGAACTATCTACCAGAACAAGCAGGTGGCGGGGAGGGTTCGGAGTTGAGCTAGCTATACTCAGAGACACCTCAGCCTTCGGGTCTGTTTAATAAACCGTAAGTAACTCAGTTATTTTCTGAGGGCCCAGGACACATAGGCATGAATGGGGGGTGGGGATTATATGCCACAGCTTGTTCCATCAGAAAAGTAAAATTACTATGAATAAAAAGCAGGTAGCTCTTTTGAAAGATGCTCAAACCAACAAACATGAACAGCTGAGAACATAGACCAGGTTGGCAGATCAGGGTGATGGTGAAGTCTGGACACTGGGCTAATTAGTCAGCAAGATGGCCAGAGGGTCCCCTCAGGGGGGAGGGGGCAGGCAGAGATAAGCACTGATGGGGATCAACTAGCACACAAACTCTGGGCCTTAGCACACCAAGAGGTACCCTACCACCTGCTAGCATTCTTAATTCCCTTATGTCCCCAAACCTCTTCACGTCTGCTGAGGAACAGGGCATATAAATTCTCTGGAGGGCTATTTGGAAGTATTTACTAAAATTGTGAAGGTTCCATGTTTTTACCCATAAATTCCAGGATATACTCTGTAGACATGCTCATGCAATATGCAATTCATTCTTTTTTTTTAAAATGAAAAGATCATTTTATTGGGGGCTCTTACAACAACCCATACATCAATTGTATCAGGCATATTTGTGCATATGTTGCCATCATTCTTTTCTAGACATTTACTTTCTATTGAGCCCTTGCTATCAGCTTCTCCTCCCCCTGCCCTCGTGACCTCTTGATAAATTTTAATTTTCATATCTTACACCAACTGCTGTCTCCCTTCCCTCATGGTTTCTGTTGTTCGCCCCCCACCCCAGGGGTGCGTATGGTTACATGTCGTTCAATGAGATCAGTTCCCCCTTCCTCCTCTCCTCGCTCCACCTTCCCCGTACCCCTGGTATCACTATTCCCATTCCTGCTCAAATTCAGTTCTCGACAGCATCCTGTTGTGTTACCCTGTGTAGGAAGGCGAGTCCTCTCTACTCCAAGGTAAGTGAGCAAAGATGGGACTGTGTTAAGTGGGGGAGGCCAACTGAACACACCCCTTACCTCTTTTCTGGGTCCCTTCGGAGCCATCTCTTGCGTCTGGCCTAAAGTAAAATGCCACACCCAGACCATCACAGATACAGCCAAGGTTTGAATGCCCCAAACAGCTAGAAATTAAGATGTTCCCAGAAATGCAGATCAATCTAAAACAAGGGCTTTGTCTATGAAGTAGATTCATTTTACTGGTTAAACACTTATTCACTTCAGTCCCCTTATTCGATGCAGGGTGGGGATGGCTTGCTGCAACTAACATGGGCAGCGTGGTCATGGTCACAGGCAGCACAAGAGAGCTGTCTGTAGTGAGCCTCAGGGACACAATGAGCTATGGTGAAATTCCTGATGGAAATGCTTATGCAACCACCAGGCAATCTTCAGGCAGCACAGACGAGAAGCTCCAGTCGTGGCAGAACCCTGCCCTTGCCCTTTTTGAAGGGGTGCTTCAAGCAGATGATAAAAGGAGAATGTGACCTGTGACAAGTTACATTTTCAGCTGCTGGACTGAAAAATTTTTCTGCTTGCCATAATCTGACCCCACGTGTCCTTTTACAAGTAGAAAAGTACTTGAAATTTTATTTTTTGATGTCTGAAGTGGTTGCTGTCACTATCTTACAGGAGCAGAAGCCACTGGTGTGGCATGCAAGTAGGTCCCTATACGAAAACTGTCCCTATGAGAGTTTCCAAGACTAATCACTCTTTACAGGAGTAGAAAGTCCCCTCAGTCTCCTGAGTTTGGACTGGCTAGTGCCTTTCAACTGCACCTTGAAGTTATCTGCTGAACATGTAACTGTTACAGCACCAGGGATCCTTGTAAACAATCTCCAAATACTAACTGCAAGGTCGCCCAACTTATACTGAAAGCTGAATCTTCCTATTTAAAACAAATTCTTGATCACACTTACAGCCACCCAAATCTAACATAAGGATATCAAGGTGGTGCCAGCTCACATCTTGGCATTTACTCAGTGGGAGAGGAAGTTGTTTTCAAGGCAGTAAGTATCATGGTGTAATATGGTTTAAGGTGGGACCAACGCTGAATGTATGCTGCATACAAATTCTCTTTCACAGGCATTATAAAAAACCCAACTCTTATTCCCCTAAAGGCCCATACTATTATACCTGTGTGAAGCCTGGCTCTGGGCTGTGCAGAAACCCTATGGTTCCAATATTTGCTTTTAGCCTGAAAGAACCATTCAGGTGGAACCACCTGGGGAGCCCTTAAAAATGAGAGCTCTGAGCAGCTGTCACTGTTCTTCAAGAGCCTGAATTTGAGGCAGGGGCCTAGAATCTGTATTTGTGAAGTTTTCCCAGACTCGCTGAAAAAATTAGTACAAGAAAAACCTCCACAATAATTAGGGTCAAAGATCCTATGAGGCACCTTTCCCAGCACTGTGCCACGTGTGCCAAGTCAAACCGTACACCACTTTCTCCTAGGTGCTGAGAGAACCTTGGGTTCTCTTTCAGCTTGACCAACTGCACACCCTGCTGTAAGGACAGTAAATTAAATAGGTTCCACGCAGGATGGCAGATTCTCTAAGTAGATGGAAGGCCCGTGAATGTAAGGGCAGCATAACTAAGGCTGAACCACTTTGCTTTGTCCACAGGTTTCTGTGCAGGACAAGCCGGCACTCCTCACAATCAAACCCAGCAAGGTTTCCCTGATGGGCCATGTCAGCGGCCCGAGGGCAAGTGCTAGTGGAAAATTCTAACTCTTGCCAAAGGGATGTTCTGCAATTTTATCCTCTGTTTCTTTTGGTTCCCTGTCTCTTCAGGTCAATCAGATATAAAATACTCTAATAACTACCTTCCACCTGTCTATCCCCTGACACTTGTCAAATTCCTCTCTTGGTTCCTAAGTCCAGAGCTCTGTCACCTTCCATATAAGAAAGAGTGCCCACTGGGGGTTCTCCCTACTGAAAGACGGAGTCAGATAATAGAAGAACACATTTTGGAGTGATAGTTAAATATACACTTTCTTTACCTTAAGCTCTTGAAAGGGGTGTTTATAAGTCATGATACTTAAAACACTTTCTTTTATGGCAAAAATAAACACTGATGGTTAAAAAATATCAATAGGAAAGGTTTTAAGTATCTAAAAGAAAACTGTAAGAAATACAGTACCTCCTTTTTAGAAAACTCAATCAATTCACCTGAATTACTGAAACATTTGACTGTTACTCAAATAGCTTCACTGTGTTTCCAATTTGAGTCATACATTTTATAGTGAGGCAGGAAGAATGAAATTCTTTACTAGAGAAACCCAATTTGTAGACGTAAACAGTTTTCCTCCTTTCCCGTTCAGCCCATGCCCTGGAGTAGCTGTAAACTGCCACAGCGTGCTGCTGCATTTGCTGCACACTGCCTTTTTGTGAAGAAGCCCTGCTTGTGCTGTGCGTGAGCACTCACCTTCAAAGGGAAGGGACGGCCGTGGAACGTACCAGGTATTCCAGGGGACAGAGATGTCTGTAGAGACTACACCTTGGGAAGTCTCTGGAGCAGTTCTCCTCTGTCCCATGGAGTTGCCAGTAAGTTGGAATCTATGTGACTTTAAAAATTGGGGGTGGGGTGGGTGTAGGTGTTCTGTATTTGGCCCTTTCCCAGGCTCCTCCCCACAACCACCCTCAATTGGAGAGCACAAGAAAGCTGTCACAGTGGTAGAGGGTCTGTCAGTAATCACATGAGAGAGCTCAGACTTGGAAGTGACGACTGTCAGGACACAGGGCACGGACTTCACACTCTCCAGTTGGCATAACTGGGTCCAATGATCACCCTATAGAGCCAACTCATCTCCACGCTCCCCTCCAGAGCTAAGTGAGTATTTACAACAGGTCATCTAAAGAAGAGTAAATAAGAAACACCTAAAGAATGGAAGCACTAGCTCCAATGAAAGAACAGTCTGGGTACAACTGACCAAAAATTGACACGTGGGCATGGCTCAAGTAAACATTTGCAGTGATTGTTAGTACGTAAGAGGAAGACCACCCCTTTCCACCCATTCAAAGCCACTTACTAAGCAGTTTAAAAGTGCAATATTGGACACACCCACCACGCAGGTTTCAGTCTATTACAAAATTAGCGTATTCTTTGGCGCAAGCGAGGAGGCTTTCTATTCCCATAGAGTTAGCGTATACCGTATAGCAGAAACCCAGAGGCCGTTGTACCCTGTCCCAGTATCAACTCAAGAGCAGAGAAAGGAAAAAGCCCCATTATCATTCCCCTAAGGCAGCAAATACACATCAAACTGCAAACAGTATAGATCTTCTACAGGGCTTTTAAAATACAGATCTGTCACTTTTTAAAATGGCCAAACAGTTGGAGCAAACACTCAAATGTGAAGAATACTTATTCTATGCCAAGCACTACTATAAGGGCATAGCCACTTACTCTAAACCTTTCCAAGGGATCCCAAAGCACCACTGTCCCCAGATTACAGTTGAATAAAGTGAGACACAGAAAGAGAAGCAGCAGGTCAGTCTTTGGAGCAAAGTCACTAATCCTTTTCTTTTTTTATACATAGTTTTAAAAAAAATCATTTTATTGGGGGCTCATACACCTCTTATCACAATCCATACATCCATTGTGTCAAGCACATCTGCTGCAATCATCTTTTTCAAAACATGTGCTTTCTACTTGAGCCCTTGATATCAGCTCATTTTCCCCCTCCCTCCCCACTCCCCTTTCCCTCTTGAACCCTTGATAATTTTTTAAAATCATTTTACTAGGGACTCATACAACTCTTATCACAATCCATACACACATCAATTGTGTAAAGCGCATTCATTGCCTTCATCATTCTCAAAACATTTCCTCTCCACTTAAGCCCCCGGCATTAGGTCCTCATTTTTCCCCTCCCTCCCCGCTCCCAAACCCTTGATAATTTATAAGTTACTATTTTCTCATGTCTTACACTGTCCGACATCTCCCTTCACCCACTTTTCTGTTATAAATCGTCTTATGGAGGGGCTCTTACACCACATAACAACCCATACATCAATTGCATCAAGCACATTTGCACATGCTGCCATCGTCACTTTCCTTCTGCTCGAGTCCGTGCTATCAGCTCCTCTTGTCCCTTCCCCGGTAAATTATAATTATTTTCATATCTTACACTGTCCACTATCTCCCTTCATCCCCATTTCTGTTGTTTATCCCCCTGGGGATAGGGGTGGGTTATACATCAATCCTTGCAACTGGTTCCCACATTCCCCCCGCCCTCTTGGTATTGCTACTCCCATTACTGTCTGTTCCTGGGCATTTATCTAGCCTGGATTTCGTGTATTGAGGGTTCTTATCTGTACCGCTGTACATGCCCAGTCTAGCTAGGTTTGTAAGGTCGAACTGGGGTTATGACAGTGGGGGGGTGGGGAATGGGAGGAAAGCATTAAAGAACTAGAGGAATGTTGTGTTCTGTCGGTGCTATACTACACCCTGGCTGTCAACCCTTCCTTGCGACCCTTCTAAGGGGAAGATGTCCAACTGGGCTTTGGGTCTCCACACTTTTAAGACCCCAGACCCTAAACCTTGTAATAGCCTGGCCCCATCAGCTTTTTTCACATCTGTTTATGTATCCACTTTGTCTTCAGTGATCATGTCAGGAAGGTGTCACAGAATGCCAGGTTATTAAAACAAAGTGTTTTTACGTTGAGGGAGTCCTTGAGAACCAATGTACCACCTGCTTTCTTAATAAACGTCTACATAGGCTTATATCCCTATCATTATATATTTATATATATATACATGCCTATTTTTAGACTTCTACAAATGTCTTTTGTTTCCCATTTCTTTCCTCTATTTTCTTTTGCTTTCTTTCTTCCTGTCCCACTATCATATTCAACTTTTATTTGGCTCTCAGAAATTCCTCTGGCTACAATGTCCTTGAACAAACCCCACCAAGAATTCTACATCCTAGCCATCTATTTAGATCCCTTGCTGTTCCCATATCCCTCCGTTTGTTGGCTGCTTTCCCCTCCCCCAAACTGTAGGTCCTATTGTTTTCTCCTCTGAATTGTTTATCTTGCCTATTTTATATAGATATGAAAAGGGGGGTGGAGGGGGAGCCTATATATAGTTCCAGGTCTGTCTGCTGACCCTTATGTATGTTTTCCAATCAAGTCTGATGAGGTGCCCTTTGATTCTGAAGACTATTTTCGGAATTCCTCAGGGACCTCCTTGCTGTTCTGTTGCGCTACCCTTTGTGTCATCAGCCTGGGCACAATTCCTGAACGGTGCCTCTAGTGCTGTTTCCTGCAGCGTTGTGGGTCAGTGAGGGGATATTGTGTCTCGTGGTGGGGTCAGGCAGCCCTCTCTGTGCCTTGTCTACTTTGAGCAGGAGTGTCCTCCTTGGGGCTTTGTGGGACAGAATGTGGTCCAGTCTCTGTCTCTCTCTCTCTCCTTACTTTGTTCCTGTGTGGTCTAGGCAGACACGCCACTCCCCAGGCTGTTCTCTTCAGAGCTGTCCTCTGTAGTGCAATCTTCTGGGAAGGGGGGTTGACGTAGCTGGGATTGGAGTCGGCTCTGCCAATGCTTGTTTCCACAGCCTGTCTGGTGCTTCAAATAGTCTGATCACAATATTATATGGGGACTATCGTTGTACATGCATACATAGGATAGAATCACAGAAGTAGAATTTTCTTGTATATTTCTGCCAAAATTATATCCCTGACTTTTCCATATACTCATTCTGATATTTTCCCATGCATGGGTGGTGCTGAGCACCTCATATTTTCAAAAGTTCTTACACTATCTTCTGTCAATTTGCCTATAACTTAAGAAATATATTTCCCACATACCACCTGGCTTCTAAAATCCTGATCACAGTGGAATGAAAAGGTTGGCACTTACTGGTCCTGTGACTACCACTGAGTCATGGGGAGTGGCAAGGAGGTGTGCTTGCAGGAAGTCAGGAAGTACCCACCCTGGGGAAAACTAGTTCAGGCCAAGAGCAAGCCCATGTTACCTAATGACCTGGAAGACCTCCCAGAGTTCCTTTCTTTGTCGTGGTTCTTAACTTCTTAGCCACCCTTACACTACGGAATAGCTCTAGTTGCTAAACTGTCTCTGCTTCTAATACAGTCACACTGATCTCTGCTTATACACAAGCTTTTTAAAGATGAACTTATTGCTCTCTTGTGTTTCTCTAAGAACTTACAGGAAACCCAACTAAAATCACACCTATCTGGCTAAAGGAATTTCACACCTGCATCATTGGTAAAATGGTGCAGGAACCAGCAACATTTCTTTCCATTGTACACGTGGTTGCCATGAATCCAAGCCACCACAGTAACTAACCACTGTGTCTGGATGCAGGGAGCTCAGAGCTGTGGCCCTAACCTGTCTTGGGTTCACAGCATACACTAAGACACACTCAACACCTCCTTTAATCAGACCCCTTGGCTTCTACGGTTAGCATTAGAAACTGGTTCAAAGTGTCTATCCATGTGCCAGCAAGACCCTAGCAACTGTACACCATATATACTTTCCCTGTGCTTCAAAGGAGGAAAGCAAACAAAACTCCTGAAATTATATACAGATGTGTCTCTGGGGGGAGTCTCATTCTCCGAGGCTCAGGACTGAAAACTGCTGTCTAGCGAGCCTTGTTCTCCGCTGGACCCCAAACATCACCTCTGAACCTGCATTTTAAAGGTTCCAAAGGTGATCAGGGCACAGGAAGACAGACAAGTTCTGCTGGGCAAACTCTATGGACAGGCCAGAGCATTTACAAGCTAGCCCTTCACCAAAGCACCCACAGAGCCTGCCCTACAGCACAGAACTGAGCTGTCGAATATTCCCATCAGGGAGCTGGGCTGCTAGGGTCCAGGACTAGCTGAAGGCTGACAGCCAGGCCATTCCAATCCCAACCGAAAGAAACCCCCTGAACTCAATGGTCAACAAGTGCTAGATAGGCACCTTATTAGAAACAGGCATCTTTTACAATTAGAAACCTGGGTGCTGTCAAGGTGATCGCAACTTCCAGCAACCCTACAGGGCAGAGAATTGGTCGCAGGGTTTCCAAGCTGACAGCTTGGTGGGTTACTACCAACTGTTTTTGTATCAGCAGCCAGGAAGCACCTACTGGACCAGTTACCTTGTTTGTCAAGTGTCATGCATAATTCGGACAGTAGTCCAGGTTTTCTTATACGAATTGGGTAATCTACTTCACAACTTTTGTCATTCTACTCCCTGGATGCCTTAGTAAAGATGCTTGCAGGTTATTAAACCTCATTCCTGCAAATCTCAAAGCTGCTGCTTTTAAAATACACGCCAAGCTCAATTTTTTAATTTTTACATATTCTTGAAAAATCCTGGACTTGCTGGCACTACTGGTGAGCATTTCATTTCAGAAAGAGGGATATTAATTGCCGACAGACACTGCATAGTCGTGTGGTGTATTAAAGCTGGTGTCATCACCGTCACTTACATAACCTTAAACTGCTTCAGCAGATACTACAGGACAGAAGTCATCTGAGGATAGTCATGTCCTCATGCTATTCATCAGCTCTGGGTTACCAAGCTACATAAAGTTTGTTTTACACAATCCTCAGAACTGAACCCTTGAGAAATCTGTAAATAACCCCTAGGGCATGTCCTGCTCCCCCCCCCCCCCATATTCTAAAAGGAAGATGTTCAATCAGGCTATCCTAGCTTGATTAGCTTTTTACATACCCTTCAACTCCTCACTGACAGTTGGTTCCAAAAACCAGGCAATTGTTGTTCTGCAGGCTCTGAAAGTCCCATGAAGGTGGCCCTCTAGGCCTACATAGCTCCTGCCCTGCAGTGCCACAGAGCCACAGTATCAGCTGATGCATCTCTGCACCTTGACCTCCATGCTTGGGATAGCCAGCTACCTTGTACCATTTCAAGTCACATGCAGAGCTGTGTCAGAATCTGCCAGGTGGAAATGCCACAAAGGATTGGCGCTGCTAGCCCCAGCATCCCTAAGAGCACAAAGGCGGACGGCAGGGCACTCCTCCTGCCACCTTTCTTGCAGTCTCCATTCAGACAAGTGCCCTGCTGACTGTACTTCAGAGTTCAGTGCAGGCTCGTGGCCATTAGCCTTTATTATTTTCTTGCTTTTTAACTTTAGTTGAATCCAAGACTGGGAAGAGAGGTAGGATGGGAGGGATCAATTATTTAGGGCTTTAGGAAGTGGTTTGGTATTGCTAAGTAAGGAGTTGGACACACTACAGAGAGACTAGAAAGGCTGGAGTTCTTTTCTCATACCATTCATTATACCTGATTTTACTACTCCTGTCTCCACGCAGCCTCCCAGAGCAGTATTTTTTCCTGGTATGAAGATAATGCAAACGCACCATGACTGCTGAAGACAAATGACTATGTGAGCCTGTCATTTTATTTGCCAAATCTTTATTTGGCACCTGTGTTCTAGATATTTCTAGAGTTCACAAACATTTGTGCTGTGCATGCTTTATAACAAGAATAGGTTTGTCTGGGTAGGACAGGCTGGATGAACAATCTGGAGGAGAAAACAACGGGACTGACAGTTGGGGGGTGGGGGTGGAAGGGGTGTTAACAAACCCAGGGACAAGGGAACAACAAGCGATCCAAATTGGTGAGGAGGTGGGTGTGGGAGACCTGGTAGGGCATGATCAAGGGAAATGTAAAAAAGAGGAAGTGCTGAAACCCTGGTGGGGACTGAGCATGATAGTGGGACAGGAAGAGAATCAAGGGAAATAGAGGAAAGAGCTGGGAGG
>NW_022111312.1:11778149-11787220 GCF_000313985.2 Echinops telfairi
GGGAGGGAGGGGAAAAATGAGGACCTAATACAGGGGGTTTAAGTGGAGAGGAAATGTTTTGTGCTTTACACAATTGATGTGTGTATGGATTGTGAAAGAGTTATATGAGCCCCTAATAAAATGATTTTTTAAAAGTCATTAATAAAGCATAACTTCATGCTATTTTGAGGGAAAAAATTATTTAGTTCAATCTAGCCTACAGAAAAACTCAGCAGAATTTGTCTATCAGATGTAGTCACAAAGCTCTACACTTATAAAGCCAGGAGATGGTCCTTCATTGCCAACGATTACTAAACGTTCCGGTCAGACCAGTTTGAAGCTACCAGCCTTTCTGAGGGACCGACGACGCTTTCTACTTCTGTCGAGCTGCCACCTGGGAAACACGCTGGGTCAGTTCCACGCTGTCCTACAGGGTCGCTTTGAGTCAGAATTGCCTCGACAGCAAGGGAATTGGTTTTGGGCCCTTTACGAAAGCATCAAAATAGCAAGTCAGAGCTTGTTGTCATCTTCGAAGTCATTCATGGGTTTTTCCCACACTCTCCCAATGTATAAAAGCTATTGTGTCTAAAAACACAATTCATGCCATTTAATTTGGCCCTTTGAGTTCCGTGATGAGTTAAGATGCAGACGGACATTTCGTTTGTTCACTTAGACCAGGGGGTCCTCAAACTTTTTAAACGGAGGGCCAGTTCACTGTCCCTCAGACCCGTTGGAGGGCCGGACTATAGTTAAAAAAAAACACCTATGAACACTGCACATATCTTATTTTGAAGTAAAAAAAAACAGGCAAAAACACCCAGCGGGCTGGATAATGTCCTCGGTGGGCCACATGTGGCCAGCGGGCCTTAGTTTGAGGATGCCTGACTTAGACCAATCTACACTTAGACCTGATGTACATTTCTATAGTCACAGAATTATTGGGCTACATATCAAAATGCAGATCAATTACATCTCAAACTCACTGTGACCCTATATAGGGCAGGGCAGGGCAGGGCAAAACTGGCCCTGTGGGTTTCTGAGACTGTAACCCTTTGCCAGAGTAGAAGGCCTCATCTTTTTCCAGAGGAGCAGCTGGTAGTTTCAAACAGCTTACCTTGAGATTACCAGCCCAGCACCTAACCACTATACCATCAGGGATCCTGGGTCAATTACATAATGAACCCTAATATAAGTAAAACTGAAGTTATGAAACATAATACACACACATATAAAATCATTAGGTACCACCAATGAAAATACAGGAGTACCCTGGCAACCTGAAAGTTAAATTGTGACATAACTTGTGCATGATTAAGGGCATTCACAAAGTAGTCAACAGCTTACCTCATGATGAAAGACCGGTCATTTGCTCTCCCTTCTGACCCATTTTGGATTTCCTCTAGTTTTCATTATTTCCTGCTTTTTTCTCCACAGAGATACTTTCTCTGGTTTATTTTAATATTGTTAGTCTTTCTTTTAAAAAAATTATTTGCTGCTTTGTGTGTGGGGGAGGAGGGTGGCACGTTTCCCAGTATATGAAGTACAACGGGCCAATGTACAGAGAAAATAACTGCTGTAATGGCATATGGGGGTGATTTTGGAGGGGGGCAGCAGTTGGAAGGAAATGGGGAGCAAATAATGAATAGGGGAGAGGATGTTCTTCTAGAAATGACTGAGGTAATGTACACAGAACTCTAATAGACCTGAATTATTAATATGTGGTAAGTGAATTCTATCTCAGTGAAACTATTGAGGGGGAAAAAGAAGAAACCCTTTTCTGCTACAGGTACCACAAGTGAAAAGAACATTGTCAGGAGGAAATTTTTAGCAAATCATGCAATTGATAAGAGACTTGTCCCCAAGACTACACAGAGTGTTTAATGCTCAACCACACTCCCATTAAAATGGGCTGAGAGGGGTCGGAGCAGAGACCCTAAACCCATCTGTAGACAATGGGACATCCCCTCACAGAAGGGTCACAAGGAAGGGACGAGTCAATCAGAGCACAGTACAGCACTAATGAAATACACAATATTCCTCTGGTTCTTTGAGGTTTCCTCAACCCGCACTATCATGACCCTAGTCCCGCCTTTCACTGTGGGCCAAACTGGAGCATGTACACAAGTACAGATAAGAGATAAGATCTCACAGAATCGAGTAACCGAAATGAGGGTAGTGATATCAGGAGGGTAGAGGGAAGGTAGAGGGAGGAGGGGAAACAAACAATAGAAACCATGGGGGAATGGAGACAGTGGTAGGTGTTAATTATAATTTATCAAGGGGTCACAAGGGTGAGACGGGAGGGAGGGGAAAAAGAGGAGCTGATACCAAGGGCTCAAACTGTTTAGAAAATAACTAGATGGCAACATATGTATAAATATGCTTGATAAAAGTGATGCTATGGATTGTTCTAAGAGCTGTCAGAGCCCCCGATAAAATTTTTTAATAAAAAAGTAAGTAACGAAATAGTTTTAGGTAATAAGACAGGTTTTATATTTGAAAAAAGGGGGGTGGACCGGCTGCTGATGACAGTTCCCCAAAGTCATACAACAAATGGCCACTAAGCACATAAAAAGATGATCATTAGGAAATTAAGAAAATACGAATCAAAATCAGTTCATTCACTGTTAATAAAAAACACACAGACAGTGACAGCGACTGGCATGATGCAGAGAAGCAACTGCTGGACCTGTACCATGGTGGGTCACCATGGAAACAGCCCAGGCGGTCCAGTGTTAAACATCATCCCACAGCCAGCAAGTGTAAGCTTAGGGATGTACCCAAGAGAAAAGAAAATATATGTCCACACGAAAGCTTGTAGCCACCTCCATGCCTCTCACTCAGGGTATGTCACAGGAAACATGGAGGTTGCCACATGGCTCAAGCCCCTCAACAGCTGCCCTGTGAACGGCGTCAGCCTTGGGAGGCCATACAGTGCTGGGTGTCCTCTACCAGAACTAGTGAAACCACACAGAGCCGACACGTGGCACTCACCCCAGTGACCACTAAGGGGCTGGTGGGACAGGACAGAAGTTCCAAAATGACAATGGCAGTGGTAGCACAACAGGGTAGTGTAATTAACAACACCCAACCCGATTAAACATAGTTAAGAGGGTAAACTGAGTTACATCAGGTTTACACAGTAACAAACAGGAAAATGTGGTGATGACTGCACAATTCGGAACCAAAACCATGGCACAGCATTGCATATTTACAGGGGACAATTTGGTTTGTGAGAATAAAGCTGTTTAAAAATTACGACCTGGGTCTCCAACAAGTTGACTGATACACACAACATAAGGTGGTGCAACAGTTCACGGCCCGACAGCCAACTGGAAGGGTGGTGGCTCCAGAGGAGGAAGATCTGCAACCTAGCAACCGGCTCCCTTAAAAAGGATGGGTTGTGATAAGAATTGTGTAAGCCCCCAATAAAATGATTAAAACAAAAAAAAGGGCAGCCTAGATAACTCATTTCCTCAATTGTAAAATGTGAATAATAGTACTTATTTAGAGCATGTGGTTGATGGTTAAAAGCCAAGCATTGGAAGAAGCACATCAGCCTATGCAACCATGAGGTGTCGAAGGGATCAGGTATAAGGCATCATCAGAACAAAAAATCTTATCATAGTGAATGATGGGGGTGGTGGGGAGGGTGCGGAGTGGAGACCCAAAGTCCATTAGTAGGCCACTGGAGATCCCTTTGCAGAGGGGTCTCGGGGAGGAGATGAGCCAGTCAGGGTACGATGTAACAACGATGAAAAATACAACTTTCCTCCCCCGCTCCACTAACATGACTCAAATTCAACCTTGCAAGTCTGGCTAGACCAGAGGATGTACACTGGTACAGATAGGAACTGAAAATACAGGGAATCCAGGGCGGATGAGCCCTACAGGACCAGTGGTGTGAGTGGCGAAACAGGGAGGGTAGAGGGAGTGTGGGTAGGAAGGAGGGAACCGATTACAAGGAGCTATATGTGACCTCCTCCCTGGGGGACAGACAACAGAAAGGTGGGTGAAGGGAGACGTCGGACAGGGCAAGATATGACAAAATAACAATTTATAAACCATCAAGGGCTCATGAGGGAGGGGAAAAATGAGGACCTGATGCCGGGGGTTTAAGTGGAGAGAAAATGTTTTGAGAATGATGAGGGAAATGCATGTATAAATGCGCTTTACACAATTGATGTATGTATGGATTGTGGTAGGAGTTGTATGAGCCCCTAATAAAATGATTAAAAAATGATAAAAAAAAAATAAAAAAAGAATGTACAAATGTGCTTTACACGATTAATGTAAGTATGGATTGTGATAAGAGTTGTATGAACCCCTAATAAAATGATTTTTTTAAAAAAAGCCAAGCATTTACTTGTACATCTAAACAAATTCCTGTCTGTGGTGTCTACTCCTAGTAGTTGAGCGATTATTTCTGGGTACACCCACATAAATGTGAACTGTTTCAATGGGTTCACTTGTGCACTGGGCGGAAGCTGAGCCCCCTCCACACTCCAGGCACCAATCCTGTTCATTACCCACTTAGCTGCACCTGTGCTGTGCTCAGCAATGTCACAGTGCTGAGAGGCCAAAGAAGTCCATGAAAAAATTCCACTATGTTCATTCCATTTTCCCAAGAGTTTTTTGAAGTCCCCCTCTTATGTATCCAAGTGCTCAATGCAAAGCCCCCATATCTACACCCATCTTCATTTCTGAGAGCCCAATGTCAATCGACACCAACATATGCTCACAGACGTGTGTAGGTGAGTGGAGGTGGAGGTTGGGAGAGAAGCTGGAGGGGAGATGTAGTGAAGAATCTAGGCGGGCTGGCATTCCCATGAAGGCTTTAAAACCATCACAAGGAAAATGGAACAAGAAGCAGTAATGGTGGGATATCCGCCAAAAGGAAGGGCTACTCCAGACACTAACAGCAAGCAGGGGTCTTGTTTCACACACTAGCTTGACCCTGGGTGGTCCTTCCTACTCTACCCAACTCAGACACCATTTTTGTCATTCAGAACGGACAGGACCCCAGTGCTTCCTTCTTCCTATGAAGGGTGATTATGGGGCAAAACCCACTCAACTGGACCTAAAAACAACACTCTACCCTCAAAGTCAGAGGCTTGAGCCCATTGGCAACTCTTCCTGGGAGAAAGACAAGGCTGTCTGCTTCCATAAAGATTTACAGTCCCATAAATCCTATGTGGCAACTGAACTCTATTCTATAGGATCACAAACTGACTCTATAACCCTGGGTGGATTTTTAACTATGAAATGCAGCTTTTAATTATAAGAACACACTTTTCCATAGAGTGAATGGAGCATTACCATGGAAAGAAGTCAGTGGCTTAGGGTCACCGTGAACCACAACGTTGTCTAAGGTTTGTGAAGGGGGTCCTTCGTGGACAAAGGAGGGGTTAACTAGGGACTGGAGTGAGACCCGGAGTCGCAAAGACTGGAAAAAAGACATCAGGAATCACCATTACTGGAGAGAAGCTGGCCCGAGGGGGAAACCTCTGTATTAAATTCTACACTATGCCCGGAAGCCACTGCCATCTACTGAGCCAAATGAAGACAGCCCTGGGGATCAATGAGCTATGTAACAGCCTAAAATGGTGCCGCCACCGCTTACTCCAAGAGGCCTAGAGGCTGGGAGCTTACCGGCTAGCAGACAGACTGCTAAGGGAACAAACCCACCCTCAAGCATTCAACATGAGCTCTTCCCCTCTCCACCTCACACCCTCTGTTACCTAACCAGCTGCTTTGCAGCTATATCACAGGCCCACTTTTTTCCTTCCAGAATTCCACAGCCAAAGGGCAAATGACAGTCCTTTGGGTTGAACTGAGTGATGAGTGTTTAAAGTGTGTCGTCAGGGGATGCTGATGTGCAGTGAATCCATGAACTTCTCCAATCTTTTCCGCACTGTTCCTAACCTAGGACCCTCAAAGCTGCTTCCCTCCCTAGCCTCCCAAACGACTTCTTCATGCCAGTCATAACTCCCTAATCCATCGTGACAACTGGTAAAAATCTGGACAAAGTCTGAAGAGTAGCTAATAGGCTGACAGCAAGCTGTGGACAATGATCATTAAAGGAAGGCTCCGTGCAAGGTCTTCGGTCTCGGGATAGATCCCGATCAATAAATCAAAGAGTGAAGAGGCAGCATGCCTGATACACTCACAGTTTAGAAACAAAACACGTGTCTACTTATAGCCAGAACAAGTTAACAAGCCCTGCATTAAAAATGTTACTATGTAAAGATAATATGGGAACTCCTTTACTCTTCTTACAACTTTTAAGTCTGAAATTACACTGGGATCAAATGTTTAAAAGTCCCAAACACTTCATCCTCGTGTACCCTTGCTAACAAGACTAATGAACAAGCTGCTAGCTCATTTACACACATACTTTAAGTAAGCAATCAACTTAGCAGTATATGGAATGTTATTTTTCTGGGAAAACCATCAAAACGTTGAGAATACAAAAGCAGCTCTCTGCATCACCTTTCATGAAAACAAGACAATTAAAGGAGGCACCCACCTTCCTTCAAAACAGCGTCTAAGTGCTACTGAGGAAGCGAGAAACAAAGTGAAGGAAAAGTACACTGCAAGGAATGGCTCAAAAATAGGCAACGTGTATTGACACTGAGTTAATGCTGGGGCACTGGGCTGTGTGCCCACGTGGCCGCATCTAGGGCTGTGAGAACAATGGCCCCTAGAGACCCATTTCAAGTGCAAGACTGTTGGACCTCCGGACCTCCGTGGACCCCTGGGCCCCTTGGAAGCCCACCAGATCCAGGTGATAGTCCTGGGGTCTGTGGGTGGTTTCATTTTAACATGGCATTCAGAATCATGCAATCATCGACTTCATTCAATAGCTACAAGCGTGAATTAGCATTTGTGCCAAGAAAGAAACAAAGTAGAAACAATGCTGAAGCCACTAACCAGTACTCTAACACATGGCCTGCAAATCAAGATAGCGTGCCTTGCCGCTGCAGAATTAGTTTTCATCAATGTGCATAAACTAGTAAAATCAATCAAAATAGCCTTTTAAAGACCTGAAAAACGAGACAAACCACAACTAAGGTGCCACCAACACATCAAAATTATGTAACAGAAAAAAGCAAGTTTAGTGGCAAAGATCAATTAACACAATTCATAATTATGAACTTTGAGAGAATGACAAAATCCAGCATACAAACTAGAATAAAATAAAAATGATAACTTCAACTCACCAGCAATTTCTACAATATCACCAGGAACAATGTCTTTGGCTTTAATCCGCTGTACACTCTTTCTGTCTTGTCGATACACTTTGCCCATTTCAGGTTCATACTCCTTAAGAGCTTCGATTGCATTTTCAGCATTTCTTTCCTATAAAAGAAAAGATTAAAGCATTAAACGAGAGTCTGTCAATGTTTCTAGTCCAATGAATCAAACCTGCAAGAGTTTCAAACATAAAAAAAAGCAGTTATACAACCCACAAAAATACATAGGTTCAGCAAAGGATATATACACGTCTATCTATTTTTCTGCTGCAGATAAAGCCAGGAATATGGTAGTGTGCACATCGGGCTCAGACATGAGCTCTGAGGAGGAGTAAGTCACTTTCATCTTGGGAAGTGGCAGTGTCAACACCATGGTCTCAAAGGATGCCAGGGTTTGCTTACATAAGACAGTCACAAAGATAATGTTCCACAGCAAAACTGGGGGCACAAAAAGTTGTGAGCGGCTATCTAAGGTGCGGCTATTGGTCTCTCCCTCTGGAGGAAGGAGTGAAAAAAATCAAAGATGCATGAAAACAATCAAATGGCCTATGTAAACATCACTATTCAACTCCGAGAGCAGAACTAGAGCTCTTGCTGGGCTGCCACCAATGATGAGGAAGGGATAGTAGATGGTCTTGGATTGGGTGGGGGAAAATGTGGAACTCACAACCAGAAGAGACCAGGTTTCCTGGTTATATTGAGACTGATGGCAGTCCTGAGGCTGACTGTATAGCCCTTCAGGTCTAAACTGAGTTCTCACACCCTTGGCTCAATTTTCAGTCAGGTCTATAAGGGGATCAATGACATTAGGGAAGTGTGCACAACCACTTGACATCAAAAGTGCAGCATTTTTCCAATTCAAAGTTCACAAGGATTAGGAGGCAGCGGCACTGGGAGCAAGTAGGATAGGTGATGCTGCATTGTGGAGACTGCAATGAATGACACGAAATAAAATGTGTATGAATAACTGAGCTGCTTTGTAAACCTTCATCCAATACAACAAAAAGTTTTAAGAACATTTTACTTTAACACTAGATTTATGTACACTTCTTATATGCCTATCTCTATGGACACATACACAAAATCACACATTTTCTTAAAAAAACAAACAAACCAAAATCCATGGACAGCACCCTCTCCCTGCAGATGAATTCACTTCAGTGGACAGCACTGAAGCAATAGCTCAGGGAGAGGGACATGTCTGATCAGAGCACACAGGAGCAAATGAAGGGGGAGGAAGAGCGAGTGGGCCACATCCTGGCCCACCAAGCCCTGAGGACGATATTCCAGCTCAGAGCAGCCAAAGCACAGAGAGGACCATAGGGCCTGCCCCACTAGGAGACACGACGTCCCTCACTGACCCATAGTCCTACTGGGGACACAGTGTAGGAACTGCCCCCCATCTGACCCACCACACGGAGGGTGTGCAACAGAACAGCAAGGAGAGCAGAGCAACGAAGTCCCCAAGGAATACCAAAAATAGACTTTGGGCACCGATCAGACTCAACCAGAAAACACTCCTAAAGGTAAACAAACAGACCTTGAACTATTTACAGGCTTTCCTCTTTGTCATTGTTTTTTTTGCTTTGTTTTGTTGATCTGTTTTGTGTGCATATTATTATCTCTGCAGGTTTATTTAGGTAAGATAGGTGAGGAGAAAACGAGGGGGACAAAGAAGAGGGGGAGGCAAGGGAAAGGAAGTGCGTGTTAACAAACCCAGGGACCAGGTATCAGGCATCAAGAACAAAAACTCTTATCATTGTGAATGAGGAGGCGTGCGGAGTGGGGACCCAAAGCCCATCTGTAAGCAACTGGACATCCCCTTACAGAAGGGTC
>NW_022111312.1:11789768-11791330 GCF_000313985.2 Echinops telfairi
AATGATGAGGGCAATGAATGTACAAATGCGCTTTACACAATTGATGTAGGTATGGATTGTGATAAGAGTTGTATGAGCCCCTAATAAAACGATTTTTTAAAAATTTCTTAAGTTTTAAATATTAAAACAAACAAACCCAGGGACAAGGGAACAACATGTGATCCAAAATCGATGGCGAGGAGGGTGTAGGAGGCCCGGCAGGGCTTGATCAATAGCAATGTAAATGAAAGGAATTACTGAAACCCAAATGAAGGCTGAACATGATAATGGGACAAGAAAGTAAAAGGAAATAGAGGAAAAAAACGAGGAGGCAAAGGACAGTTATATACCCTGTTTTCCCGAAAGACATCCCTCGAAAATAAGACCAACTTATAGTTTTCCCTCTCGCTTAAATATAAGGCATCCCCCCAAAAATAAGGCCCCCCAAAGCTACCTTAACTCTGGATTCTGGACCTTAGCGGAGGGCGCCGCCACGCAGCCAGAGCAGACAGGAAGTGCAAGGTCTCTTTTAATAAAACAATAACTGTGTACCGTATTCTTCATGGGAAAATAAGACATCCCCTGAAAATAAGACCTAGCGCATCTTTGAGGGCAAAAATTAATATAAGACACTGTCTTATTTTCAGGGAAACAGGTAGGTCTAAATACAGATATGTACAAATATAAATAAATTTACATATGAGGATGGAGAAATAGATCTATGTGCATATATTTATAGGTTTACTATTAAGGTAGCAGAAGGACATTGGGCCTTGACTCAAGTATTCTGTCAATGCTAGAACACTTTGTTCTATTAAACTGGCATTCCATGATGCTCACCTTCCCGACATGATTGCTGAAGACAAAGCAGATACATAAGCAAATGTGAAGAAAGCTGATGGTGCTCAGCTATCAAAAGATATAGTGTCTTAAAGGCTTGAAGATAAACAAGCGGCTATCTAGATCAGAAGCAACAAAGCCCACACAGAAGAAGCACACTGACTTGTGTGACCACAAGGTGTAAATGGGATCAGGTATCAGGCATCAAAGAACAAAACATATCATTGCAAATGAGGGGGGAGACAGGGTATAGACCCAAGGCCCATCTGTAGGCAACTGGACATCCCCTTACAGAAGGGTCTTGGAGAGGAGACGAGCCAGTCAGGGTGCAGTATAGCACTGATGAAACATACAGCTTTCCTCTAGTTCTTTAATGTTTCTTCCTTCCCCCACTATCATGATTCCAATTATACCTTACAAATCCGGCTAGACCAGAGGATGTGCACTGGTACAGGTAAGAACTGGAAACACAAAGAATCCAGGACAGATAAACTTCTCAGGACTAATAATGAGAGTCATGATACCAGGTGGGTAAGGGGAAGGTGGGGTAGAAAAGGGGAACCGATCACAAAGATCTACATATAACCCCTCCTTGGGGGACAGACAATAGAAAAGTGGGTGAATGACTCGAATTCTACCTTGCAAGTCTGGCTAGACCAGAGGATGTACACTGGTACAGACAGGAACTGGAAATCCAGGGAATCCAGGGCGGAAGAGCCCTACAGGACCAGTGGTGTGAGTGG
>NW_022111312.1:11791728-11825746 GCF_000313985.2 Echinops telfairi
TAATTTATAAATTTATCAAAGGTTCACGAGGGAGGGAAAGTGAGGGAGGGAGGGGAAAAATAAGCTGATATGAAAGGCTCAAGTAGAAAGAAAATGTTTTGAGAATGACAGTGGCAACAAATGTACAAACCTGTTTGACACAATGGATGGATGGATTGTGATAAGAGGTGTAAGAGCCCCCAATAAAATTATTACAGTAAAACAAAACCAAAAAACCTACTAATTGTATTAAAAATGACATAATTAAATACTATTAACTTATAAATGAAATTATGTGATACAATTTACTAGGATCAATACTCAATTCATGTTCACATCAAACTGACATCCGTAGAGATAGCTGTAAAAGATAATTCTGAGAGTAGAGTAACATGAATTTGGATATACATTGTCTCGTTAAAATGGTAGGTGGTAAATACAAAGTTTCTGTAGTTGTAGTGGAGGAAATTTAAAAGTGTCAACAAATGACACGTCCCTTAACTCTACTTACTAAATAAAAACAGGGCCTTCTACGAAGAACCTGCAGCCTGTGTACACTGCGTAACAATGGCCCTCACAGCCACCCACACAACACAGCCCACGCCATTTACAATGCTCTGGCCTCACATGACAGGCAGCATATCCTAGTGGTCTGGGCCTCTGTTCAATCCAGGCTCATCCGGTGACAAGGTTATGTGACACTAAGTTACAGAACACAGGATGCTATGATAACACCTTCTCAACAGCCACAGAGACTTGCAAGTAGTATGTATAACGCTTTGAACCCTTGGTGCAGAGTAAATGATGAGAACCAGTAAAGAATATTCGTTCAGTTATGCCTCATCACTTGTAAGCAGCATCTCCAGTGGTAATGACAAGTGGCCGGCTGGAACCACAGAGGAGCACAGCCAATCCCACATGGTACTCATGACTATTACTTAGAAGTAGTTTATTAGTCTCAATTTCAAAAATCAGTAAGCAGAACTAAAACAAATTAAGAACCATGCTAAAAAACAAACAAACACTGGATCTTAAAAAACACAACAAAATAAGAAAAGCCAATGCCATATTGTCTTCTCCCCTTTCAGAGAAGAAACTAGACATCAGGGGTTTATAGAGCGCCCACGAGGAGACTCCAGCATTCTCCTCTCACTTCCACCTTCACTCTCCCCGCTGCCCCCGCCCCCAGAGTTTTATTAGCACTTCACCTACATGTCATACAATGCAATAATTCAATGTCAAGAATAGTTGTACAATTAACACCAGTCAATTCTAGAACATTTTCTTCTTCCTTGTACTCAGTTATTCATGTGATTGTTTTCTAATTGTGGCAAAAATATTAGCAACAAAACATTCTCCAATTCCACAACTTCTACTTGTATAATTCAGTGACATTGATTATACTCTTCAAGTTGTACAACCCCTATTGTTATCCCTTTCCAATTAATTCCACCACCATCAACATAAACTCAGTAACCCCTGAACTACACCTCTGCCTTCATTCTGAAGCCCTTCAAACTTCCCTTTACTTTGGGTAGTTTACACTCAGTACCATGCGGTCTCTCTTCAAGGTGCTACAAGACGGGGCACATGGCCACACCTTTTTAAACACGCCAGAACCGTCAGCTACTGACATGTTCTCCTAACTTATTATCTGTCTGTCTCTGAAACAGTATGGGGAATCCTGGATTTGGGAAATGTACAGTAAGTTATTTCAGTCTTGTATCGAATTTGATTGCTACAAAACCCCTCATAATGTATAGTCCTAGAATATGAAGCTGGAATTCATGATGCTACTACAGAGGTCCTTCCTCAGATTACATTGAAATGTTACTGGTATTGGAGAAAGAATACATTCTGAGCATTGCTGCTGTTCAACTATAGTCAAATCAAAACGAATTTCTTTTTCCACAGTGTTTCCTACCACCCAAATCTGTGAACAGTGGCAGTTTTACTTCCTTTTCTCCCTCTGCAAGGTCATGTCAACATTCACTGGACTGGCTCAATATCACTAAGTTACTTACAAAGGACACTTCTATCTTGGTCCTGGTCCGGTTTGCAAAGGTGCAATACACACTAAGATAAAGTACCTCAGACCCTTGAGGACAAAGATGGCCACTTCAAGTCATTCTAAAAGTCTCCTACGGCTATCTATTACACTCCATCGCCCCCACACCCTAGTCTATATCCACCTCAAACTCAACAGCTAAACTGTTCTAAATGCTATTGTTCAAATACACTTGGAACCTTCCTACTAATGCCATTCCCTTTCTGGAAGATTCTTCCCAGTCTATTTCTCTCCAATCTCAACTGCTTACACCACATCCTCTAAGAAGCACTCCTTGACGACTCTGGCAAACCGTGATACTTGTTTCTCCGTCCATACCCACTAAGAATGGACAAGTGACTCAGTACAACTAGAATTCCCCTTCATTCCAGAAGGCAAAAAAACAGTATCGCTTGTCTTTACATACTTTACATACAATGGAAATAGGATTAAGACTGAAAGTGTTATTTAAAAGTAAAATAAAAATACAAATTCAAAAACCTTGTGAAAGTGTTTTAAGATTTACTTCTCTGGGAAGGAAGGGGGGGCGGGTAGAAAGGGGGAACCATCATAAGGATCCACATATAACCTCCTCCCTAGGGGATGAGCAACAGAAAAGTGGGTGAAGGGAGACGCCGGGCAGTGTAAGATAAGATAAAATAATAATTTATAAATTATTAAGGGTTCAGGAGGGAGGAGGGAGCAGGGAGGGAGGGGAGGAGAAAAAGGAAAATGAGGAGCTAATTCCAGGAACCCAAACGGAAAGCGAATTTTGAGAATGATGAGAGCAATGAATGTATAAGTGTATTTACAAAATTGATGTATGTATGGATTATGATGAGTTGTATGAGCCCCAGTAAAATGATTTAAAAAAAAAGATTTACTTCTAATTCAGAACACTCAGGGTCTGGATTCAAATCTCACATAGTCTATGAATGAACTACAGCCTTTGATAAGCTAGTCAACCAGCCTTGAACTTCACTGCGATGCCTGATCAAATATGGAATGTACATCAGGGACCTCAGGCAGTAAGTGACACCCATTACTATTTTAAAATCAAATTCTGTGCAATGGCGCTTCTTTTGCCCACATAGCTCCAAAGAGAACACTTGTACTAAAATTTAAACAAAGTTGTCTTTTTTGAGACAGAGAAAGGGCAATTAAGGTCTTCTGAATAGGCCACCTTTCCATATAAACCCCCATATACGCAGGTTTTTAATTTATTAAGATTAGAAATAGATAATTCTGACAGAATCAAATGTATTTCTACTGCGTCTGTAAGGCTGTACATATCAAAAATCAACAGTAATTAGAAGAATTAGTCTCAGTTAAAATCTATCAAAAATTAAAGCAGATCAAGAGCTGGAATGAGCTTAGAAGTCGGTAATAGGTCACAGCCGTACAACAGAGTCTGGTTCCCTACTGAGCAGCCTCATTCATACACCAGGAAAGGTGAACAGTGTTAACAGCAAACAGAAGTGTGCACACACATGCATGCACAAGGGAAAACAAACACGCAGACACTCCACAGCAGCATTTTTGCTCAACAAACCAGGAAAAACATACCAAAAAGATTAAGAGTTTAAAATGCTTAGATAAATTACTAAGATTAAGGCTTGCAGAATTTTTTGCTTACCTGCCACACTCCCACAATCGCATTGGCTACTAATATAAGTAAAATTACAAAGGGTTCTACAAAGGCTGTAATTGTTTCTTCGCCTTCTTCAAACCAAGCCAAAACCTGAAAGAGAAATGGCATGTGTTAAGATGGAAAGATAAAAACCACTAGCTAGGTCTTGATCCTAAGTCATGGGGACTACACAATGCAGCAGTGACCGAAGAGTTCACTGATCTTTTGACACGGTAAGCGAATCCCATTTTAGATCTCACATAAAATATTCTAGGTGACAATGAATCCCATTCATCCTACCCATACTCAGAAGACGATGTCACTCAATTCATTTAATTAAGAACCACTGTCAATAACTGCATTCATCTGGTCAATATAGTTCCATCAAGTAATATCCAAAGATGGCATAAAATCAGAGTGAAAGCAACTAGTTCAGAACTCCAGCTTCAGGGTGTGTATTTCAGCTGTTCATCTCCAGTCACTATGATTGCTCCTCCACATGCTATCCAGTACAGCAACGCAGCACCCCGAGAACTGGTAACTGGACATGCACCACTGTCCCAAGACTACTAAGCAGGAGTCAACTCTTGGGTAACACAAATGTGACCTTATTCTGATTTAAAAGATTTTTACCACTCACTGCCATTAAGTTGATATAGACACCTGGTGACCCTAAAGGAGTGATGGCTTCAAACCGCTGACCTCATGGTTGGCCAACTCAACATGCACCCCCACAAAGGTAGTAAAAACAAGTACCCCCATCCCGAAAATAAATAATTAAAAAACCCAATAGTGAATCTTGAAATAGTTTAACAGAAGCATAGTAAAAGTTATTTTGGTGGCTAAAAAATTCACACAACAGAAATGCTGTTCACTGGGTCTAATGACTCAATCTGGGAAGATTTGTGTTAAAAGGGTGCATTATGTCACAGCAAGGAGCTTCTTTAAAAGAAATTTGTGGACAAGGGATGCAATCTTTTCCCATCTCCTGAAGCCTATTCTCAGATAGGATTTATGGCAGCAATGTGAAGCCACATGACCACATGGGAATGTAGTAGAATCCCTTAAAAGCAAAGTCCAACATGTTAATAAGGCAAAAAACAAAACAAAACAAAAGCAGGAGCCCCAGGACCAGGAAGGGCACAAGCCTCCCGGCAGATGCCAGCTACCATTGCCAATGATGCAAGGGGGCAGGCTGGCCCCGCCTGGGCCCAGTGTGGGAGCGGCTGCCTGCTTCCACTAAGGCATTGCTGGGGTTAAAAGCCAGGCCTGCCGCCAGGGTGAAGGCCTCCCTAGGAAGTTATAAATTGTGATAGATGCAAGATCACAGCTGCTCTGGTACTAGCTTTCCAAGCTTTTGCCAGAGTCCATCAGAAATAAGAAACCTAATTAGTTCTTGGAGGAGAAAAACTGCAACTTGAAGAGCAACTGGGACCTTTGGGGAAGGTCAGGGAGGCATTAGCAACTCTGAGATATGCTTCACACCTTGTTAGGGCAGGGGTGAGCTTCCCTCTTGGCAGGGCCAGAGGAACAAACTCAGACACAGCCCGTAACAGGCTAAGACAGCAGGACAGGCCTTCAGGGCAAACCTCCGCTCTAAGAAGCACGTGAACTTGAAGCTGAAGAGAGGACTTCATTTGTCTGTGTGTGATAGACCACACTTTCAAGTAAGTATTTGAAGCCAGAGACACGGATTAGAATAAGATACAGATTGGACACAGCTAAGAAACCAGTAGGCAAATCTCTTCAGGATAAAAAAATGGGGCAAACCTATTTAAAATGGACTCATCATAACAACCTAAACATCCATAATAAACCTAATAATTAAAAGCTATATGTCCTATGAAAGGGAGCCAGGTTTAATGGACTAGCAAGAGCTGGTCACTTCAGTTCAGATGAGTTTGTCAGTTTTGTTCTACCAATAAGAATATCTCAATTTTAGGAGTCCCTAGGTAGCACACAGTTAAGAGCTTGTCTTCCAGCCACAAAGACTAGTGGTTCGAACCCAACCAAAGGTGTCCCTGAGGACAGGGGTGGCAGACTGCTTCAGAACCTGCTTGGGAAAAAGGTCAACTGAAAACACTAGGGAGTTCTCTGCACAACAGTTGGCATGGACTGGATGGCAACTAGCAACATAAATCAAACAAAAGGCAACCAGGAGGAAGAGGGTCTTTTATGAGGGGCTGTCAATTGATGGAAACATTCAATTTTGCAAAAGGTTTTGTACAACTAAGATACAAAACCCAAGTGATAGTAGACACATTTTAAACATTAAGAAACCCCCTAAACCAGGCATCCTCAAACTGCGACTCGCTGAGGACATTTATCTGGCCTGCCGGGTGTTTTTGTCCCATTTGTTTTTTTAACTTCAAAATAAGATATGTGCAGTGGGCATAGGAATTTGTTCATAGGTTTTTTTAAACTGTAGTCTGGCCCTCCAATGGGTCTGAGGGACAGTGAACTGGCCCCGTTTGAAAAGTCTGAGGTCCCCTGCCCTAAGCCATCTGGAAAGAAAGCAGGAGGCAAGGGCTGTATGATTTGAAGCCCACCAGAGATTCTGCTCCCATTCGCTTTATATGCAAACACAGCAGCAGTACTGGTATTCTGGGACTTACCAGCAAGTAGCTTCAAAGTTTCAATTTGCTCACTCTTCAATGTTTTCCAATATTGTAACCCAATACTAAGCCACACTTTAAACCGCATTTAATTAGAGTAGGATAGGGTAGCTTCCAGTTGTTACCAAAGTCTCTCACTGTGCAGACTCATGGTCCACAGCCGAGACGCTGAAGAGCAGAGGTGACTGAGGGAAGCAAACTATGACCCAAAGTTTTTAACGAAGTGTGTTCTGGTATAAACTGGGAAAAGTCACACGATATGGAGACTCAGTGTCCACATCAACATGTGGGAATAAATAGGTGGATTCTTAACAAGAGGTCTCCCCCCCACCCAAAGTCAGAATTTTTTTCCAGATTTTTAAAAACAAAAATAAAATCAACCCCCAAAAGGGATCACTGTGAACTATGATCTGTTATAACTATGGAGACATTCAGCCACTACAAAAGTCACTATTATTAGGCCTCCTCGTCTCTAATGCAGGGATACAGCAAATGTCAAAATCACTCTTCAGTATTTACGTCCTTTAGAAAACAAATCCAAACAAAAAAACACTCAACCTGCACACCTTGTGAGAAAATCTCTAAATTGGGAAAAGCCAATTGCCCATTCATTACATTTTCCTTTTTAACCCTGCGCCCCCCCACCCATCATACAATTTGTAAGTGTTACATAACGTAGTGTCAAATGCTTCCGGAATATATACGTGCTTTGGAGAAAACCAAAGCAGTTCTCATAAGTGTTAGTCTTGGAAATTCACTAGGTCACTAGGAGTCAGCATCGACTCAACAGCAGTAAGAAAGCTCCACAGGCTCGTTTCATTATACCATTTCTACCAAAATACTAACCTGGCTCTGTCAGGAACCCCTTTCAAGGAGTCTAATGGGAACTAGACAGAATACACATTCCTCAAATTTGGAAAGTCCAGTCTAAAGAGGTACAGTAGCATTTTAAAGTCCCTGGGTGGCTGAGGTAGAAGAATGAGGATGAAGGCAGCAGAAAGGTTACCAGAGAAAACCTTACAGCTGACTCAGACCTTGTGTCCTAAATGGACCTGAAAGTCACCTCAGAGACCTTTCCTGGACACGGCACAGCACCTCGCAACACCACCCCTGCCTTTCTCTCCACAGCACTACTTGTGTCTTCCGACTTCCTCCACAAAAACGCTCATCCCCACACTAGGGACTCTGTCCATTTTGTTCACCAAGACTTGGTAAAATAAAAAACGGAGGGCATTCCAGGTAAGCAGCGAAATGAGTTGTATAAGGGACTGAGATGTTACTGGAGGTGGATGAGGACAAAAGCAATGACAGGGACCTGAGTGCCAAATTCAGGAAGCTCTTTCTCCACGTGCATCTGGAGATATCAAGCTCACTTGTCAAAATTCAAACGCCCTCCAAAGACGTTGTCTTCTGATGAGCATAATAAATTAACAATATTACAAATTAACTAAACTTTATGCTTAACCAGTCACGAGTACAAATCTGTAATGTTATTTCTGACTTTCTGCTACAGCAAAATATTAACTATGTTAACAGTTCACTAGTTAGGTTGACATTTGAAATTAATTACTAAGGCCTAATAGTTATTTAAACTCCAGTGGGGCCCGGTGTTGTAGTGGGGTGTAGACATATATTCCAAGAATTGAATGTTCATGCTTCCAAGAGTTCGAATCTCAGTGTTGTTGCTGTTAGACTAAAAGGAAAAAAAACACACACACACACACACACAGCTCTTCTGTGACATAGAGAAATGAAGAATGGAAAGGTCAAGTGCAATGCCACAGTGTCAACCCTACAAGAAAATGCAACCAAAGAGATTTAACACCCACAATTTCTTGATCAAAGAAACTAAGGCAAATTTAAGCAAATGCTGCGTGAAACTACTTAAATCTGAAAGTATTGCCAGCTGGTAACGCACAAATAAAGGTCTACCACCGCTCGTTTCCTGAACATTGAACCCCCAAAGGCAACTCAAATCTCTCTTCCAAGATACAGTTCTATAAAGCTGCAACAAGCCACTGACCTACCCTACAGCAAACTCAAAACTCACTTGGAAATACCTATAGCTCCCGACTACTTCAAAGCAGAGAAAAAAACCCCAACACCCAGTAGCTTCTTTATTACAACATCAGCAGCATTAGTTCAAATCATGCTTTCAATTACGACAGAGAACCCGGGCAAGCCTTTGTTGAACCAGTTCTCGACCCACTGTTAATCTCAAGTGAACTGAGCCAAGTTCAAAACTACGGCTCAACATATTCTACGAGCCTCAATACATCACGTGCTCCATGACAAGGGAGTGCAACTTGTTAGTCAAACAGGTAAACTAGCTTCTCTTAACTGGTAAAGCAGCATTTCCTGCAGGGAGGAGGCTAGTTTACGAAAGATAAAGCAAAGACATAGAGACACGAGGTGTGTAGGAATACAGTATGCCAACTAATTTGCTACATGACATGCTCCATTTTGTTCAACAAATACAAAAAACTCTTATATTGGGGACTGAATCACTAGTGGCTAAACGCCACTTGGCTCCGTCTCACCGAATTTATGTACAAAGTGACACCGGATGCTCACTTCTTGCCACGTCTTTAAATGAGACAGATATGAAAAACAACCTGTTCCCTCCACGGCTTCATTTATTTAAGTCTCAAAATGTCATCCTATAGCATGGTTGTCATGAAGACTGAAGTAGACCCCTGGGGCCTGTACACATACAAACGAACAAAAACAAAACTCCAAAATCATTCAGGACATGACATATTGTAAATATCGTTTAAGCAAAATACTAGACCTTGAACTGAGTGACCAAAGATGACCTTATTTACCAAAAAAGATGCAAGAACTACTAACTCTTCAGCTTCTGACCGAGAAATACGACCTTCTTACCTTCAAAGAAGAGTAGCCATCTACTGGTCTTAGGAACCAAAAAACTGGTGCAATGCCAAATAAAAGTAATAAATAAATTCTGCCTTCACCTTTACTACCCTTCCAAGTTTACCTATTTTGCTATCAATTACATTCATAAATCTACTTTGCATCTTAACTTCATGTCAATTTTGCCAAGTCTGGAGAAAAGTATCGCCTGAATGAATTTCATTTCACTTCCTATCATGTTTTTGTAAGACTAAAATGCTGTAGCTAATTTAGGAACAAAAAGGCATCTCATGCTGTTAGGCTTAGGAACATCTGTGTCCTGTTCATAAACGTTTTTTTAGAAAAGAAATGTACCCCAAAGTGTCAAGCCCAAGAGAAGATGTAATAAATTAATCGAAAACAGGAAAAAAAACCCAGAAACCTAGAACTATTTCCCCAGCTACCATCCTCTTTCTACTGCAGTTCTCTACATTTCACCAGTTCCTTAGCAACCATACAGGACAGGAGCAGGCTCACAACACAGAACATGAAACAAGACTCAGCTGGGTTTTCTTGTTTGTTCTTTTTTTTTTAAAGCTCCAGAACCAACTTTCTGAACCCTGTTCGCTCAACCTAGGATGCACTCAAGAGAGGGGTCCAATTTCGATAAATATACCACCCTAAAGGTCAGTGACCAAATTTGGTCAACAGCAGTGCCATCACTGCCATCATCATTCTTGTCACTGTCAGAACAATTGTCACCTCCACCATTACCAGCAGGGAAAAGGCACCAGAATATTCCCTTTCAGTTCTACGTACAGACTACCAGGAGCCTGACCCTAATTGTATTTAATATGACATTGTTAGGACTTCAAATAGTACAGGGCTCCTGAGGTAGAACTTGGGGTATTAAAAAGCTGAGTAAAGTGTGAAGGCCCTGCTGCACCTAGAAAGAATTTCTACCTGTTCTATAAAAGCCAGGCACCGGTTCATCTTTTCTGAACATGAATAGCTTCCAGGGTTTTGTTTAGAATTTGGAAATGTCTGGTTTTGTTAGGTTTTTTTTAAACATAAAGCAAAGTGACCAGACATCCCGCTTTTGGCGGGACAGTCCTGATTTTTAACAATTTTCCCCCGCGTCCCTCGGTGTTTTAAAAAAGTCCCCATTTTTGGAAAGAATGCACGACAAGCTAGGGTATATGGTTTTCGGCTGCCGTGTGGCTATTTCGCCAGGATATGAGTTTTATCCATGGTGTCCCGCTTTTGTCTCACTTTACCAGTGTTAAAATCTGCTCACCTTAACATAAAGACATTACACACATCTCCTTCAACATGTTTTCACCCCATGAGCACCATTGTTTTCTGGGTTTTCAACTATGGAATATCCTCAAACTTTTAAATTTTCTTTAAAGCATAAAAATGAAAAACGTTTTAATACTTACAAAAGATATACATGCTGCCAGCAATAAAATTCTAACTAGTAAATCTTCAAACTGCTCAATCACAAGTTCCAGCAAGGTCTTTCCTGTTAGAAAACAAACATGTTTATTTGTTGTGACTTTCATCTTTAACACCATCAAATCAAAGGAGGGGAAGGAGGGTAATGAGCTATGTTAGGGGACTTACCTTCTTCAGCTGGTAACTCTGTAGAATGGAGAAATTCGCCAGGCATCGCCAGAGAGGTGGGAGAAAGAAAAAGAAATGGCATTTTAGCACTTTGCCTTCCTCGAGGATGAACAGCTAAAACCATAAAGCCCTTTCTTGGAAAGGCAGATCTGTGACAGATCTAGATTTGTGAACATTTGATTTTTTTTTTTTTAAATTGCAATACAGAAGGCCCTACTAAAATAAAACCTGCAATGCGATTTAATGCAAAGTGTGACTGCTTCGCCACCGAAACCAGCCTCCTGGACTAAGGAATCGGTTCAACCGTGTCATCACTTCTGCCAGATGTGCCACTTTGGGGAGAGCCCGAGAACGGACAGCGGCTTTCCCCAAAGTCAAGGCCACCTAGTAGAGCGACTGGGGACGGCAAAACGCCTCGCAGGGGCCGCCGCTCTCGCTCCAGCGGCGCGCCACGAAGGTCAAGGGCTCCGAGAGCCGAGAGTCCAGGCCCGAGGGGGCGCCGCCTGCAACCTCCCTCGCCGGGCTCGATCGCTGCAGCCCCCGCGGGCGCGGAGCCGAGCCGGGCCGGGGCCCACGCGGCCGGGCAGCCATCTTCCCTGGCGCTCGGTCGCGCGCGCGGCCCTGGCGCGGCACCTACCGTTGGAGCCCCATCTCTCCTTGAGCTTCTTGACCTGCTCCAGGCTCAGCCCCGTGCTCTCGTTGACGCCGAAGTTGCCCAGCACCTCCTCCACCGTCTTTGTGTGCGCGTTCTCCATGGCGGCGGGGGCCCGGCTGGCCTCTCCGCGCGTTCCGGCGGCCTCCTCGCCTCGGCCTCGCCCTCGGGCCGCCGCCGGCTCGTGTCACCCGGGCACCCCGGCGTGCCCTGGCCGCTCGCTGCCGCCGCCGCCTCCTCCGGCCACTTCCGCCTCCCCGGCGGGCGCTGAATCACCCCGCGCCCCTACCCGGCAACCACCCTGCTCGCGGCCGGCCGCGTCGGCACCCGCACGGGCAGACTGGGTGCCGGCCTTCCGAGTCTCGGCAGAAGGGAGGGCCTCGCCCGCCCTCAACCGCCGCCGGCTCGGCAGGCCGCGGCGCCGAGCTTCTCCGGAGGCAATCCGGGCGCACGAGGGGCCGCCGGTCGACCCCCGAGGGCCGAACGTGGGTGGCTACGGGGACGAGCCGGCGGGGTGGTGCGGCGGCGCGTTGGCTCGGCTTTCTCCACCCCTCACCCCCGACAGTGGCTGAGGGAACTGCGGCGGCGACGGCGAAGGAGGTGGCGTCGGGGACGGCTCCGCAGCGGCTGCTCTAATAGCATTTATCGGCCGCTGCCTCCCCTCTCGCCGCCGCCGCGGCATGTGGACGTCGCTCATTGGCCGAGAGGGCCCAGCGCGGCGCGGGCGGCGCGACCCCACCCCCTCCCCGCGGCTCCCTTCCTCCCTCCCGCCTCGCGCCCACGCCGCCGCACAAGCCACGCCCCCTCCGCGCTCCGCTCCAGGAACCCGGATCGAGGCCGGCGGCGCGCGCCGCCGCGCCCGCGCAGTGCGCGCTGCGGCCCGCCGAGGCACGCCCGGGCTCCTGTCCTCCGTCTTTCTGTTCACGGCTCCTTTTGCCGCCGCCGCTGCAGAACCGGGGTGGCAGAGCCTAAGCCTGATAGGAGCAGGGGTGGAAGGGGCCTTCGTTCGTAACCCTGAGGTTCGGTGGGTGATGGAGCCCAGGCTCTCGGTCCACGCTAAGGTGGCCACAGCAGTGCCCTCGCTCTCGTCTTCGCCCTCTTTCCAGGGCCGCGCTCTGCACGCTACTGTGACCCGCTCAAAGCCCTCTCGGGAGCGAGAGAGAAAACTCCCGCAGCTCCCTTCCCACCAGCCCCCCACCGCCCCGTCCCTCGTCTGTGGCGCCGCACCCTCCCAACCCCAAGCTGGGATCACCCCCTACTCCTGAGGCTTCTAGCCCGGGTCAAAGAGCCCTTCAGAGAGCCCCACACCGCCGCCGCTCCCCGCCTCCGGAGAGGTCGGGGTTTTTAATTTTAATAGCCCCCAGAAGCCAGTGATGCTCGCCTGTAGAGAAGTCACAGGCTAGGCTGCAAGGACTAAATGCAGCTAGGATTGCGTCAGGCGTTGGGTTCTGACGTGGCAAAGATCAAGGCGGTTTGTCTAGATTCCACTTAACCCAGTAGGACAAGAGACTTCATGCCTGCAACGTTTTTAAAGACATTTTATTGTGGTTTGGCTCAAAGCGTACGGCACAAATTAGCGTCCTATTCAGCAGTTCATGCACATTGGTTGCAAACCCTTCTGGATAACAGTACTCTTCCCACTTCCACCGTGGGTTCCCCTTTTCTCATTCACCCATTTCTGCTGTCCCTTCCTGTTTTCTGAGCATTTCAGCAAATGCTGCCCTTTTGTTCTATGAGGAGCAAGTCTTTCTTTCACAGGTGTTGTTTGTTCAGTTTACATGCCTGTCTATTGTTTGAATGAAAGGTGATTCCGGGAAGTAGGTTCAGATCCAGGTTTGCTGCGTGTCTGAGGGCCAAAAGCTATTATTAAGCCACGAATTTGCTTCTGGGAGGACTATACAAAATCCAAGTCACAGCAAGATAAAAGCATTGATAAAAAGCAATGATTCCTATTTCACACGGAGAAACAGAGTCCATGAACAAAACTGAGCATACATCACAAGTACGGTATGTTGTAGGAGGAAGCACAGATACACATCCCCATGAACAACTCCCTGCTGTGTAGTCAATTCTGACTTATTGTGACCCTATAAGACCGGACAACTGCCCCTGTGGGTTTCCAAGCTGTAACTCCTTATGGGAGTAGAAAGCCTTATCTTTCTCTGAGTGGTTGGCGATTTCAAACTGCTCACCTTGTGGTTGGCAGCCCAATGCATTCCCCACTACGCCAGCCACCAAATGTGGACCAATTCCTCCAGCAAATGCAAACCTCAGAACATTCCGCAGGTGGGGGTGGGGGTGGGAGATCAGGCATGTCATTTTACTATTTCCAAGAAGTAGAGGCTGGTGTGCAGGTTTGATTGATTCTTGGAAAGGAGCCAAGAAAACTAGACAGAACAAAACAAACCGAAATGTGCTTGTATATGGCGATGCACTAAGTAAGGTGGAAACTGCCTGGGCCACAGGATAGGAGCCTCTCCTGAAGGCTGATGGCAGTCCTGGGGAGTGGTGATGGAGGGCTGGTGGCTCTGTATTAGCACTCCAATGATTCCTCTGCCTCCTCGCTCAGCACAGAGAGGCCCCACAGGGCAGGAGAGTCAGGATCTCTTCTCAGCCTGGAAATCTTAGCTATTTGACTTTGGATCTCCATTCTGTGACCTGGCTTCTACTTGTCAAGCACTTATGACCTCTAGGGCCATTCTACGCTTCTTGAGGGCTTGAATGCCCATCCTCCTAAGGACAGGCCTTCTTCCATCTTGTCATCCAATTCTCCACTTCAAGGTCACCTCCCAAGATGTGTTTGTGGTCCACCCAGTCTCATAGGGCCATGCTCCTCGGGCAGCCTCTATCACATTATTCAGTTTTATCTTCTTCACAGCACTTACCTCTGATGTTGCATTTTTGTTGAGCTGTTTGCGGTCAGCCTCTGACTGGACCCCATGGCCATGGAACCCCAGTATAAATATAATCTTCATGACAAGAGGACTGGGATATCGCATCTAGGATCAGCACCCAGAGCGGTACTGCACACACTTAACAATGATTGAGCATCCATCTTTGGAATGAATGAGCCACCCCATTCCCAACTATCCCATGATTTGTAAAGGAAGATTATTGATTTCCAACTAGGGGTGGGGGAGAGCCCAGGTGGTATAGAGGGCTTCTAACTACAAGTTCAGCAGTTTGGAGACCCCCAGTTGCACCGTGGGAAAAAGTTGAGCCGTTCGACTCCCATAAAGAGTTACAATCTCTGACACCCACTATCTTGTAGGGTCCGTACGGGTTGGAATCAACTCCTTGGCAGTGGGAAGGAAAGGGATGGGGAGGAAATGTGAGCTACTTGCCTCAGGAAAATAGCTATGAAGGGCCATTAGGTTTTCAATTCTGAGTCAATTCTCAGTGTTCTCCGCCCCCCATCCCCTTGGCTGCTGAGATTTTAACTCTTTACAGTAGGTCAAAAAATCTTTCTCCTGCAGAGCAGCTGGTGGTTTCAACCTCTGATCTTGAGATTAGCAGCCCAACTTGCTTCCCACTCAACCACCAGGGCTCCTTAAAGCAAACACAAGCAGAGCTACATAGCATTCGGCTTTCTCAGAGAAGAGTCACGATTCCGATCACACTCACACTGCTGAGACATTGCCATCACCCCTTTGGCTGTTCTTGGCAAATTGTCTGTCTCCTGAGGCTGAAATCCTCTCTTATACAGACCCCGTAAGTTTTTGCTGGGATTTTTGTACCTTCTATATTTTCATACTGGTTGGGGAACATGTTTAAAAGCAAGGGTGCTAAACAAAAAGTTAGAGGTTCAAGCCCACCATAGTTGATTTGGAAGATAGGGTTGGCAAACTACTTCTGAAAGCCCAGGCATTGGAAATCCAATAGAACACAGTTCTACTGACAGAATATCTTCAGCGGCAACTAGTTTTGTTTTGTTTTTAATGCCCTTGGTTCTTCAATCTGTTGATATCTCTAAACTGGAATATTGTCTATTAGTGGCCAAACTTACTAGAAATCCAGCCCCCCAAATGCAAAAGGATCTAGTTTCTCTTATGTAGACACAAGCTTGTGCTTACTTTGTTTTATACATTGAATTTCAATGGCTTCTTGGTAAGCCATTGATTCAGAAAAGTTGAAAAGTAAGCTTGGGTTTTAGAACTATAGTCACCACCACCCAGGATTCTAGCTCCATTCAATAAATTGAGGACAGAGAGAGAAAAGGAAGAACAAACAGCAACTGTGATTCAGAAAGTCAGATGATTTAGTCGAAGGACTTCAAAGGCATCAGTGAGAGGTTGTGGAGGGAAAGGCTGGGAGCTGGTAAGTAGGCCTGGTTTTAAAAGCAAGGAAGACAGAAAAGAATGATTTGCAAAAGATGTTCCAGGCAACTCCCTAGCCTTCCACAGGCCTCCAAGAAAGAGATGGAGATTGCAGAAAGGCACCCTGTTCTGTATGTGGACTGCTGCGATCACAACAACAAGGAGTCTGGCGATGCTGTGGGTTCTAGGTTGGGCTGCAAACGGAGAGGCCAGCAGCCGGAACCCACCAGCTGTTCCGAGGGAGAATGGTGAGGCAGTCTGCTTCTGGAAAGATTTACAGCCTCAGCCGCGTGGTTGGGCAGCTCTACTCTGTCCTCGAGGGTCCCATGAGTTGGAATCAAACTGGTAGCTGTGAGCTCCATGTTCGAATGCTCCTTAGAAGCAAGGATGGCAAGACTTCATCTCACATACATTGGACATGTTGTCAAGAGAGACCAGACCCTGGAGAAGGACATAGGTCCAATTGACTAGAGAACAAATCCACTGAGAGTTTTATATATATCAAGAAGTAGCTATAGATCAGGAAAACATCCCAGTTCAGTCCAGATCGCTCATAAGTCCAATACTAGCCCATTAATCCCTCTTCAGACTCACGCAGCCATAAGCAATGATGCAAAATACAGGAAGATCACATTTGCTCTTGATTGGTCTTCTGCAATCACGCTGTATCAGTTGAATTCTTCTATGTGATAGCCTCATCTATAGGGTAGTGATGAGTGGGGCTGAAAAAGAGCAGCTCAGTTCCTTTTAATTCTCGGTTCCCACAAACTTTTTGAAGCCCTGCCATCCTCAGCATCCTTGTCATCAGTTCTGGGGAGCCCACTTCTAGACCCCAAACTCTGGGCAGTGTGGATTTGTGAGCTGCAGATTAGTCCTACCTTCTCATTGGGCGCTTGCACTTTTAATCCAGCCTACATTTTGCCTAAAATGGAATATCAGCAGGCTCATTTTGGTTGAGATGTGCAGTCTGTTGCAGTCTCTTGGAGTCTGGCTGTCAAGCTATAGCTCCCAGCTTTTGGCTCGTCCACACAGCTACTCAGCAGGCCTTCTGTGTCTGTATCCAACAGAATCACTAGAGATTTATCCTGGATTGAAAAGAGCTCACCATCTAGATCTCATTGTTCAAGGGCTAAAAATCATTTGAACCACAGGTCCCCAAATCAGTAAAATTAGAATTCTATAATCCACCCCTTTCCCAGCCCAAACCTAAAATATTTAATTATGCACATTGAAATGGCTATTCTTCTTCTGGCAGAGCAGCTGACGCAGGCAGCTTGAGTCATAAAAACTCAATCACAAGTTCTCATTGTGAGAGTCTAACATGGAGAGAGGCAGGTGGGAACCAAGACCCTTCCAACAGACTTCCCTCCACCTGTCATCTCTCACTCACTGCTGGGCACAAGTTGGTTGGGTGAGGTGGTGGGCAGAAGTGCCTGTACTCTTTAAGTTGTTACGTCACTTATGTTATTCTGCAGATGCCAGCCCACTGCACCATTATCTAGCCCACATTCTCTCCTTTGTCCTGAAGAGTTTTGTAAAAGGACTTTGTTAAATTCCTTGCTGAGATCCAAATTGTCTACAAGTGTCTCCAAACCCACATTATCGGGATCTTTTCGATGGCTGTGGAAGCAGCAAGACATATTGCATTGGGAAAATCTGCTGCTGCTACTGCAAAAACAAACCTCTTTGAAGTGTGATAGACTAAAAAACAAAAAGGGCAATAGGTCAAAGATGTCACTCTAAGGACCAAAGTGTGCTTGACCCAAGCCGTGATATTTCCAATCGAGGCAAATGCATGTCAAAGCTGGACAATGAATAAGGAAGACGAGTGGAATTTATACCCTTGAATGATGGTGTTGGTGATTCAAACTGAATATACCATGGGCTTCCAGAAGGTCAAACAACTATGTCCTGGACAAAGTACAGCCAGAAGGTTCCTTAGAAGCGAGGATGGCAAGACTTTGTCTCACATTCATGTTAAGGGGAGGGACTTAGTCCCTGGAGGAGGACATCATGCTTGGTAAAGTAGGGGGTCACTGAAAAAGAGGAAGACCCTCAACAAGACGGATCGACACAGTGGCTGCAACAGTGGGCTCAAACATACCGCCGACTGTGAGGATGAGTGGGAACAGGCCGTCTCTGGCTCTGTTGTGCACCGCGTGGCTATGGCTACAGATTCAATGCACTGCACCCAACAACAAAAAGGAATCTTTTGACACAGATGTGTGAGGTGTACTATGGCTTCTGCTACTCAAAATAGGCTAGTGCCTCATGTCCACCACTTTTTCTACACGCTTACAAACCATGACATCGATGGCCAGTTGCCAAACTCAACAGAATGTCTTTTTCAGCATTTGTCTCCTCCTTTCCATTAAGTGCTATTATGATAGCAAAGTGACAAAACCCCAATTTACTAGCTTATGGGGGTGGGGGTGGGGGACCTCTTAGAGTAGGTTTCAGGAGGGAGGGGGAAAAATGAGGAGCTGACACCAAGGGCTCAAGGGGAAAGTGGGTGTCATGAGAATGGTAAAGTCAACATATGTACTAATGTGTTGGACACAAATGATGTATGTATGGATTGTGATGAGTTGTATGAGCCCCTAATAAAATGATTGTTTTTTTTAAAAAGTAGGTTTCAAACTAAGAACAGCTTTATCCAGATACTGGAAGTCTCTCTGCAAATCTCTTTGCACCTCTAGTCTCTCCTGCCCCCCTTTGCTATTACTTTCAGGTAGGCTGTCTCCAGGTGGCGCAAATGTGGCCCTGGGGCATTTCCAGCTGATGGTCTACCACTTTCTTCATCTCACTGCAGAGCGGTTAAAAGAAAAACAGGGATTGCTGGGTGCTACCGTCAGGAATCCTGAGTCCTTGGGTCTGGAGTGGGCAGTGGGGGTGGGGGCCCAAGAATGTGCCTTTCAAACAAATTTCCAGGTGATGTTGATGCTTTCAGTTAAGAGACCCACACTCAGTGGGAAAATAATGATGCAACTATCAGAGGAAAGAGGGGTGACTGCTGGGTCAAGCAAATACTAAATGCTCACATCACCGAGGCAAGTCAAAGACCTACCCTAGGAGGAGATGGGATCCGAGGCTGTGTGTGTGTGTGTGTGTGTGTGTGTGTGTCGGAGCAACAGCAAACTAGCTAAGAGGAGGTACCAAGAGGCAGAAATAAGGGGAAAGTGGCAGTGGGGCAGGAGGAAGGTAAAAGGAAACAGAGGAAGAACCAAGGAAGCAAAGCAGTGGATAGAGGTATAAACACAGCGGTGCACATATGTAAACACATTAATCCACAAAAATAGAGGTACTGGCCCATGTACATACCTTTTTATACAGCAATACACTGAGGTAGGGAATGGACTTTGGGCCTCTGCTCATATCCTCCCTCAATACAAGAACACTTTGTTCTAACAGTCAGCAGTCTGAGATGTTCATCCTCCCAACACAATCGCTGAAGACAAAACAGGTGCATAAGCAAATGTGGTGAAGAGGGTGGATGGTGCCCAGTTATTATTAAAAGATAGCATTTGGGGTCTTAAAGGCTTGAAGTTACACAAGCCACCATTCAGCAGTGAAGCAACAAGTCCACATGGAAGAAGCACACCGCCGGTGCGATCATGAGGAGTCATAGGGACCAGGTCATAGGTATCAGCAGACACATAACAAATAAAAACATATTGTTGAGAATGAGGGGGCCTGGAGCAGAGATCCAAAGCCATCTGTAGATAGTGGAACAGTCTCCCTACAGAGGGGCCACAGGGAAGGGATGAGTCACCAGGAAGCAGTAAAGCATCAATGAAACACACTATATTCCTCTGGTTCCTTGAGGCTTCCTCACCCCCCACTACCATGACCCCAGTGCTGCTTCCCAGTTCAGAGTAGACCGGAACATGTACACAGGTATAGAAAGGGATGGGGCTCACCACACACAGAATACAGGAGTGGGAGTGGTGATGCTGGAAGGGTAGGGAGAAGAGGGGAAGAGGGGAGAAAGGGGCAACCGATCACAATGATTGGCACATAACCATACACCCCTCTACAGGGGGAAGAACAATAGAAAACATGGGGGAAGGGAGACAGCGGTTGGTGTGAGAGATGAAAAGAATAACAAGGTACAATCTATTGGGGAGGGTATGGGGTGGGGGAAGAGCTGGTACTGAGGGCTCAATAGAAAGTAAATGTCTAGAAAAGAATGAGGGCAACATATGTACAGACATGTCTGATTCAATTGATGCATGGATTGATAAGAGTTGTACGAGCCCCCAATACAATGATTAAAAAAAAAGATCTACCCTAGGAGAGTTATGAAAACTTCTTATATATAACTAAATAGCTTGAAGGAAATTTGTTACTCAGCCTGAGGGATCGAGACCATCACGGGAGGGGAGCAGGGAGGGATGACTTCAAGTCAATTGACATAACATAGTTCACAAAGGCAATGGTCCATATTCTAATTTAGTGAATAATGACTGGAGTCTTTTTTAAAAAATCATTTTATTGGGGGCTCTTACAGCTCTTAGCACCATCCATCCATCCAATGAATCAAGCACATATGTACATATGCTGCCATCATCATTTTCAAACCATTTTCTTTCTACTTGAGCCCTTGGTATTAGCTTCTCTTCCCCCCTCCCGCACTCTCCCTGGGGCTGGGGTCTTAAAAGCCTGAGAGCAGTCACCAAATGTGCAATACTGATGTTTCTTTCATCAGCCAAAGGAGGTTGATGAAAATGAAAAGACAAATGGAAACAATTCTATGGATTCGATGGATCATACATGCATCAGGCTCCACAACTCTAACCCTGGTAGAATCAGATGGTTTCTGGCTCCCACTACCAACTGCTCTGAAAAGTGTCACATGAGAAAATCCGTACTAGAGTGGGAAGGAGCTCTGGTGGTATAGGGGTTACACACTAAGCTGCTAACCAAAGGTCAGTGGTTCCTTCAGAGAGAGAATAAGCTGTCTACTGCCGTAAAGATTTAAAGTCTTAGAAACTCAAAGGGGTAGCTCTACACTGTCCTATAGGGTCACTGTGTGTCAGAATCAACTTGATGGTCATGAGTTTGGTTTTGGTTTCGATAGAGTGGGAGAAAAAATGTGCACAGAACTCAAAAGCATAAGAGACCAGGTTCATTGGTGGGAGGGAAAATGGTGGGATGCTCGTGATCCGGCTTTCAGTCACTCTTCAGTCCTGGAACCAAATTCACCCCAGTGTTAAGAATCATCATCCATTTAGGATCAAAAGGGAAGCAGCATTTACCAAAGGGCAAAGTTCAAAGGGTTGGTGAGGGGAGGGGAGGAATGGAAACAGAAGTAAAATGAGGAAGTAAGATAAGTGGTGGGACCTGAAGGGGATTGCAATGGATGAGCTGAATCAGAAGGTGGTAAGATGGGAATGTAAAACTATTATATGTCCTGTAAATCCTTCACCTAATTCATAAGAAGACGTTAAAACAAACAAACAAACAAAAAGACCTACCTGATATTAGTATTTTCCAGAAGCGAGCAAAGAGAGGAGAAAAGAAAGGAAATGCTAAGCCTTTGAGGATCCTGAGCTTCTGTTAAGGGTGATGGGAACATTTGGGGATGATGATGGTTGACCATGACGGATGTATTTGATGTGACTGAACTATGTAGGTGAAGATTGTTGAAATGGCTGTTTTGTTACTTATACATTTAACACACACACACACACACACACACACACACACACACACACACAGTCACGAAAAACACACAAGTAAACAAAAAGATCCGCCCAGGTGTGGATGCACCATAAACACCAGAAATTCTGGAGATGCCCTAGATTCTTCCATTGCCATTTTCAGTTTCATCTGCCATGCGACCACCTCCCTTCCCTTCAAGTTAAAGCCCTGCCACAAGGAGCCATGATCACTTCTCTGCCTTCGTCCAGTTGGTCCCTTCGACTTAGATCTGCTTGTGAACTATTGGTCTTTCAAGGAAGATGCTCAAAGTATAGCCTTCCTGTTAGTGGCCCTCTTGTGAACTATTGGTCTTTCAAGGAAGATGCTCAAAGTATAGCCTTCCTGTTAGTGGCCCTCTCCATCCCCTCTACCTCCCCCATCCCAGAATTTAGTTGTGCCTTCTTCGGTGTTACACAGAGGCCTCTAAAAATTACTCAACTATTAGTACAGTCCCGCGAGTGTTCCTTCTACGTCTGTGGCTGATCTTCTCAATCTTCCCTGCAGGCACCTCCCCCTCTTCCAATCAAACTTTAAAACTGGAGTGTCCTCCAGCTCAGGACCAGCTTTTTCCTTATTTTGCTTATCTTAGGCACATTCCTTTAACCACTTCTTAAATGTTGATGTCATATGCATTTATATGTCCACACGTATGTACTCAACCTGACATCTCCACTTGACTGTGGCATGGGCTCACCTGAGAGGGTGATGGGAGACAGGGCAGTGAAGGAGAAATCCATGAATAATACAGAGCTCTCTTGAATATTCAAAGAACTGAGCAGAACAGCATGGGGGAGTTGGAATAGCAAAAGAGCTAACATACACAAAAATAGTACTTCCGTTCTTCCATCGTACTTATCACCTTAAGTCAATTATACTGTCTTCCACCAGTAGATTTATAAACTCCAGTAGAACAGGGTTCTTTTTTTTTTTTTTTTTCAGAACAGGGTTCTTATGAGCTTAGAAAGCACAGAATCAAAAATTATTGACTGAGGGCTCTTCAAAAAGTTAAATGTAGAACCATATGACCCACAATCCAAATCTTAGGTATAGACCCCAAAGAAATGAAAGCAGGGAAGTAAACAGAAACTTGTGGACACAACCTAAATCTCCAGCAACAGATAAATGGATAAACAGTATTTAGTGTATACATCACTCACTGACTACCATCAAGTTTATTCCCACTCATGGTGACCCTATAGAGAACTGCCCCTGAGGGCTTCAGAGCTGCAAATCTTTATGGGAGTAGAAAGCCTCATCTTTCTCCCAGGGAGCAGCTGGTGGTTTTGAACTGCTGACCTTGAAGTTAACAGACAAACTAATAATCTACTATGCCACCAGGGCTCCTTGGAAAATTACTAAGCCAGAAAACCAGAAAAGGAAGTTAAGTTCTGATACATGAGACAACATGATGACTCTTGAACATATTGTGCTCAGTGAAATCAGTCATCAGAAAGCAATTATTGTATGACAGCACTTAAAAATGTAGAATTGGCACATTATAGATGTGTTTTTTTTCACATACACAAAAGAGTGACTTACCAATGGGCTAGTGGACCATACAAACACCAGTCTCCATAGCCCTGAGGCCAGAAGAACTAGATGGCACCCAGCTACCACCACCAATTGTTCTGAAGAGGATCACATTAGAAGGTCCTGGATAAAGTGGGAGAAAAAGGTAGACCAAAACTCAAAATCACAAGCCCATGCTCATTGGTCAGACAGAGACTTGTGGGATCTCAGAATCAATGGCCCTTAGTCACCCTTCAAGTTAACCACACTCACCCCCCGTGGTAGAATAATTAAACATTAAGGTCAAAAGGGCAGCATTTACTTAAAGACAAAGTCCAGAGGGTTAAGAAAGGAAGAGGGTAAACACACTAACAAAAACCCAGTAGGGATGGAAGCAGGACTGAAGGGAGAAAGTGCAATGGGTGAGTTGAAATAGAATGTGTAAGGATTGTTGAATGTTAGATTAAAGATTTGCTCTGTAAACAAACCTTCATCTAATTCACAAGGAAAAAGCAGTTTAAAAAATGATGTTTGGGCTCAAGTAGAAGGAAAATGTTTTGAGAATGATGAGGGCAACAAATGTACAAATGTGCTTAACACAATGGATGGATGGATGGATGGTGATAAGAGTTGTATGAGCCCCAAATAAAATGATTTTTAAAAAATGATGTTTGATGGTTGTTGGTGTTGAGTTGCTGGAGTGTGTTGTTACATGTGGCGCATCCCAGTAACCAGAACTGTGTATGGAGCAGGTGCGTACTACACTAATAACAAAGTCCTGTCCCCATCGAAATCTGTGTGTGTGTGTGTGTGTGTGTGTGTGTGTGTGTGTAAGGCACCTTGGTGGCACAGTGGGTTAATCACTGGGCTACTACTTACAAGGTTGGCGGTTCGAACAGGAGACTAAGGCAATCTGTTCCCTTAAAGATCAACAGCCTCAGAAACCCACAGAGGCAGTTCTACTCTGTCCAACAAGGTCGCTATGAGTCACAATCAACTCAATGGCAGTGAGTTTGGTTTTTAACCTCCCTTTGCAATTACTGCTCTGGAAAAGAAATGTGGCCTCATTATGGTAACTCCAGCTAAAAAAGCACATAAACACACACACACACACACACACACACACACACACGCCATCCAACAATGCCAAACAAAGTACTGTGAAATGATTTCTCAAAACTAGAGAGCTCCCTGATGGGATAATGTAGTTTAAATATAGCAGCGATTTTTCCCTCCAGTCGGTTTGTTCTTTGACTCTTTTATGTGTGGAAAGATTTCAAAAGCTCCCCTCCACTGCCTTCCTTTCTACCCTACAAGTGTTTAGACCTTAGCCAGTAAAGGAATAAAGCAGCTTTTCTGTGAGCCCAGAAGCAAAAAGAGATGGGTTCTTTTATTGTTTTTGTTTTCAACTTTAAAAGACACAAGGACCCTCCCGCTCCCTTCCCTAGCAGTGGAGAGGCAGCGGTGAGCAGGTATGGCTCATCCCAGCAGTGATTAAAGCGCCCAACTGCTTTCTCCAGGCTCCACAGGAGGAAGCTGAGTCAGTCTGCTTCCACACGGATCACAGCTTTGAAAACTACTCTCACTCTGTTATCTCAAGTCCCAGCCAGTCAAAATGGCCTTAGCAGCAGCGCTTATTTTGGTGGTGGCTGTTCTGACACACAAGGCCTGTGAATGTGAGGACAGAGTTGCAGGGGGCAAATTCCTAGAATAGGATCTTTGTTCCCAGCTGACTAGTTCACGCCCTTGATGTCCCACACAAACAAGAAGAGAATGGGTGCTGTTTGCGTCTCCTCTTATGATCCTGCTGTAGTTACCTGATAGGTCACAAAAGATCTCAGGAGGTTGGCTGCCCTCCCAAGTCACCACCTTGTGATTCTCTCCTGATGTTGGATAGGGGGAAGGAGGGGATACTGTGGATCTCAAGGAGGGAGCTCCCTTCCACTCACCTAGCCAGCCGCTGGCCTCTCCCAGCCCCTGCTCTGGTTTAGTGTTGCGATTCCCTCTGCTCTCTGCCCAGCCCTATGTAGTTAGGAGCTGATTGGAGGGGTTCTCACAGCAGAGCCTCCATTCTCTCAGTCCCTGTGACAGCTCTGCTCAGGCCCTCAGTCATCCTGCCCCCTGAAGATCCTGTCTTGATTTGGTGACAGAAGTACCCAGGCTAAAGCTCTACCCTGCATGCACATTACTCCCCGGAGGCCAGAAGAATCGTTCCTCCTCTGGGAGCTGTTTCCCCAGGACCACAGGGCCTCTCTCTTGGCCTTCCACCTAACAGTTGCATCTCAGTCCTGGATGGGGGGATGGGTAGAGCACCAGCCGGCTGGGCTTGGCTAGAGATGTCTGCAAACGTTTCTCCTTCGTGACTCAGCCTCTGAGCGCAGTGGCCTCCCTCTCCCTGGAATGCCGGGAAACCATTGCCAACTCCTGCCCCCATCCCTGTCCTTCCTGAAACTTTGTCCTCAAGAACCAGATTGCCTTCCAAGATCTAACATGGTCCTGGTCTGCGGAGGGGGAGGGAGCATATGGAGGCGGTAGCCAACTACCTCCAACTGAACAACTTTGAGAAGCAGAGAACAGGAGGGGGAAGGGGTATGTGTGTTAGAGTGGCATCTTCAAGGAAAGGAATTTCAGCCCCCATCTCTGCCCAGACCCCTCCGCTTAGATCCTTTCTCATATATAGTTTGGGACCGTCAATCAGTGGATCACTCAATCCAGGATCCATTTCAACAGCACATGAAAAAAATATCAAATGCACCGCCGTTGAGTTGGTGCCAACTCATAGGGAGCCTGTAGGGCAGGATAGAACAGCCCCTGTGTGTTCTGAGATTGTCACTCTTAATAGAGGCAGCTGCGGATCAAATGAAGGCCGTCTTGCTTGCTTGGGACATGCTCAGTGCTGGGCACTTTTGCACAAGTCTCGTTGTGTGTCTTCAGAGTCAGTTTGGTAGGAGTTGTGGCCCTGCCTCTTTCCCAGGGACAGGAAACTCATCCTCAGAGAGGTTGTCATTCACCAATTAGAGCCCACATTTCAACCAACAGGGAGTCCTGGTGCCCTGAATTGAACACTCGGCTACTAACCAAATGATCCATGGTTTGACACGCCATTCTGAGAGAGAGAGGGAGAGAGACAGACAGACAGACCAGGGACAGTCAGCTTCTGTAAAGATTTATGCCCTTGGAACCCTAGGGGGCCGTTGGTTCTACTCTGTCTGTCCTACAGGGTCACCATGGGTCAGACAGCGGTGCATTTGCTCTTGGTTCTGTTTCCAGTATTTTTTTTAATAGTTTTATTAGGAGCTCATACTGTTTTCAGTATTTAATAGACATTGCTGGGAATAGTACACTCTTTGTATGTGGGAGAAATAGGTAGGATACAGACCTCAGATCATGAATACATTTTGAAGTGGGAAAGAGGGTTATGCACTCAAAAAGAACACACGGAGGCAACACAAGCCTATTTGCAGGTGTGGCAAAACCATCAAGTCTACTCTGAATCATGGGGACATTCACTATAGAACAGAGCAAGAATCCTCCCTTGTGTTTCCAAGACTGCACATCTTCACAGGAGCAGAAAGCCTCTTTCTGCAAAGGTGGCTGGTAGATTTGAAGTGCTAACTTTGTGTAGTACTAGAATGCCACCAGGTTCCTTTGCCAGTATGGAGGGGAGAGAAATGTTTAGCCCTCCCGATAAGGAGACAGCTTTTTGCTTTGCATGACAAACTATTACAAAACAAGTGGAGGGGATGGGGACACCAAGCTCTGGAAGGAAAGGAGATGGGTTCTCTCTTGAGAGGCTACCAATGCTGGGCTGTGTCCCCAGCGCTGCACACAACCACCAACACAGATCTTGGCTGGAGCAAGGAGCTTCTTGGGTGGCCCCTGGACCACTTCCATTTCTTGGTGCCAGGTCTGTCCCTCCTCCCCATGTAGCTAAGGGAGAGGGGAGCCCTCTGCATCCACTGAGGCCACAACTCCCCAAAAGGGACAGGATGGGATGGGATCAGTGGTTCTGTTCACTGCATAGGCACGGGCCCAGTGGAAAGTGACATTACTGGTTGGCCAGAGGGGGCCCCCCCATGGGCAAAATGCAGGGACCCGCACTGGCCTGTGGCCAGCAGCGGGATTAACTTCCCAGGAGCAGGCCAAAACGGGCCCGGGATTTTTATTTTTATTCCTTTTCCATTACAACTGCACAGCAACGCAAACAGGCCACGCAAAACAATGAGCGTCCCCGCTGCCGGCTGGCTCACCACCACCCATTTGTGCTGACCTCATTTTGCCCACATTAACATCCAGCTCTTGATGGCTGATTTTCCCAGCAAGGATCCTGGGAGAAAGGCATTCTGAAGGCTCTGGTCAGCGAGGATGTACCCTGAGAGTACAAAATGTGCCACAGGGCCCCAAATCACAAGGAGTTGTAACAGCCCACTGAGAAGAGGTTAGTCTAATCCCACTGGTTCTCCAAGGTTGGGGGCCCAGGTACAGGGCTGGAGGGAAATCTGACCACAGGAAACTAACTCCCTGTCCATTAAAAAGAGGGCTTTATGAGCAGACTCCCTGTGGAGGGACCAGCTGAATTGACCTGTGACATGCAGGCTTGTCTGGATACATGGCCCCCACAATATTGCAGGTCTTCGTGACATTCAACCCCAAACCAAAGCCATCGCCACTGAGTTAATTCCAGCTCCCAGGGACCCTGTAAGGCAGTGGTTCTCCACCTTCCCAGCACTGCGACCCTTTCATACTGTGCCTCATGTGGTGGTGACCCCCAACCATAACATTATTTTTGTTGCTACTTCCTCACTGTCATTTTGCTACTGTTAGGAATCGGGCGACCTCTGTGAAAGGGTTGTTCGACCCCTAGGTTGAGAACCGCTGCTGGAAGGCTACCCCCAGGCTAGCGGCTGTATACACCTTGATGGTAGCCAACTGGGACAGCTTCTCCTGCAGAATGGTTTGGCTGAACACTTTAACCCCTGTGCCACCGGGACTCCTTCAAGACAGTATCTTTTGGAAACCGTGTGGGAACAAAGTCAGAGGATTATAGTTCCCAGGTAAGGGCCATGACCTTGGACCAGCTAGCTAACCAATCATCTGATTTCTTCTCCAAACAAGGAATACACCCATGAACATGACAAAAGATGTACACCGCACATTACCAAACCTACTGCCAGGGAGTGGATTCCTCTTCGGACTCTTCCTTCTTGGTGGTGGGAAGTCCCTCTCCATCCGCTCTCTCCCCTCCCCTCTCCTTCAGCTCTTGATCCCATGAAGAGGTGTCGTATTGGGGCTGATCCCCTCAGGTCGCAATGTGGGGGTGACTGTATCCACAGTTCAGAAAAGGAAGGTGAGACTGCGTGTACAACCTGAAAAATGCCATCCACGTCACTGCATGGTACATGCAGAAACTGTTGAATCGGTGTACGTATTTTCAAGAACAAAAAATGAAATGAATTACTTATTTTCACCTTTTAAAAACAGAGGAACAAAATTGGTGTGGGGGTATCATTTCTCATGGGTATGTGAAAAGGACCCTTTAGATCTTCCTGAGCTTTCAGTGGTGTGGCCCCGGAAGCCTGCTGAGGTCTGTAACAGAGCCTCACAGACAGGCTCCCCTCCCAAGTCCACTCCTGGCCAGCCCCCAGCACACCCTGGTTGGTCTGGTCTTGGCTACCTCCTCCTTGCGGTGCCCCAAGCTTGTGGGTCTTCCTCCACCCTTGCTCTTGTCCTCCTGGATTCACTCTCTGGGTATCCCAGAGGCTCTGGCAGCGTTATCCGGGTGGGCCCTGGATTCAGGCCTCCCAGGATAATTGCAGGCTCAAGACCAGAGTTCCCAGTGAGCAATTCACTGCAGATTCCATCTCGGCTATTTTTTACTTTCTACATCTGGGAAGCTTCGCCTCGTTTCTTGTTTTCTTCTTCGTTCTTTTAGGGAGGGAAACAAAGCTGTCGGAAGGAGTTTCATTCTGTTCTCCAGGCCACTGAGGGGTTGAAGCTGGCTCTTGGAGGCCCAGCTGCAGGGAATCCAACCTTCAGGAGAACTTCCTTCCCACTTCTCTCGCCCCGCCTGGTGGCTTGCTGCTCAAAGGGTTTGATAATACCACATGCTTCCAGGGCAAGGCTCAGACGTATGCAGAGATCGGTTCCTAAGTGACAGAAGGATGGAGTCCTTGCTCAGCATATCCCTTTAAGTTCCATAGCAGACCAGAAGTTTCTAGTTTGCTTCTTTGCCAGTACTGCTGCCCACCTCACCTACCCCTCCAAATAAGCAAGCTGATTTACTGCTAGTCCTACAGCTGAGAAATCCTGGACCCCAATGCCAGCCAGGATCAGTCTACTACCTTCCAGGGCTTGATTCTTCAAATGTCCACCACTGAAGTTGACCTACTGGCATTCAGAGGTCCCCCTAGGCTTGTGAGAAAGGGTAGGAGGGTTGGAAGGAGACCCAAACACATTCAGACACCACTGTCACCTTCTGACCTTACCTTCTAGTTTAGTGGTGGGTAGAGTTGGAGAGAGAAAGAGAAAATATTAAACACCTGGGACCTCTGCCTCAGCCCAAGAATTCTCGCTGGTGTGATATCTACTGGGAACATGTGTGGCTGGAACGTGTGTTGATGAACTGAACTTACCTGGTTGAGCCTTGGCAAAATGAGGTTCTGTTCCTAATGATGAAGCAGCCAACTTCCCTCCCTGGGTCCTAACAGACATCTATTCAAGAGACATCCGGTTGCAGAATTTTGGAGTAGGGAAAATCATCATTGGCATTTGACTCCCTAGGAAGGTATTGATACACTTACTAGGTCTTCTTGCTGATCCTATGTCTCCATCTTGGTTCATTCATTTTCTTCTGTTCCCTCTCTTGCTCTCTCTCTCGTGAGTTTCGGAGACTATCACTCTCGATGGGAGTAGAAAGCCCCCTCTTTCTCCAGAGGAGCAGCTGGTGGTTTCCAACTGCAGACCTTCTGGATCGCAGCCCCACAAGTAGCCACGAACCCCTGCGCAGCCAGGGCTCCCCACACAACACATTCTTCAATCAGCTTTTTATTATAGATATTTCCTAACATAGCAAAAGTTTTTTTAAAAAAGACACAATGGGCCCCTACTTACCATTATTTAGTCACATTATGTATGAACCATTATTTATGAACCTTTCTTGAATCATCTTAAATCATTTCCCATGGCCTACAACTGTGTTTCCTCAGTCTCAGACACTCTGGTTTCACCTCGTGCTGTACCCAAGCACCCCCTCTCTGTTCTTTATGTGAGTGTTCTTACATCAGCACACTTTGAAAAAAACTTAAGCAAATATGTCTTCAAAGGAACCAGCATGCAACGGCCCTAAATGGGAAACGGAGATCACTTGCTACAAACAACAGGAACTGTAAACCTACATCTAACAAAGATGCATACATAAATGCATAATTGCCACAGACACATGACTGAACACTGCCAGGTCCTGTTGCCTGCCTGCCAGCTGCTTGTGCTCATTCTGTTTAAAAAGGGAGGTTATTACAAGTGTTGGAGATGTTAAAAATCATACCAGCACCAAGACTTTCAGTTATGAGGCTGGGAGAGGAGACACAGGGGACCTGCTTTCCATGACACACTTGTTGTCATCCATGGCTCGGCACCAGCCAGAGTGGGCTTATTGCTTAGTCCCATGGGGCGCCTCTACCCTTGCCTCTACTGACATGAGGCTCATGCAGAGGGTTTGACTACGTCCTCTCTCTAATTCTCCTTTCTGATTGGTACTTGTGAATGCCATTTTTGGGTGTCAGTTTAGGTAGGGTATAGGACCTGATTTATTCAACCATATAGTACTAATCTTGTGTTGCTATGAAGTTATTTTTGTAGATGAGATTCAAGACCACAATCCATTGGAAGGTTATTCCACGCAATGTGAGTGGGGCTGACAATCAGTTGAAAGGCCTGAAGAATAGACTGGAGTTTTTCCTGAGGAAAAAGCAGCTCGGCCTGTAAAACAAATGCAGAGTCAAGAGTTTCCAGGCTGCCTTTCCTGAGGACCTGCCCTAAGGATTTCACACTTTTCTAGCCAACCCTACCATTGTGTAATCCGATATTTTTTGCAATAACTCTTATCTATCCATCTTCCGGCTAAAGTGACCAGATTTTAACATTGGTAAAGTGGGGGGAAAAAGCGGAACACCATTGATAAAACTCATATCCTGGCGAAATAGCCACATGAAAGCCGAAAACCGTATACCCTAGCTTGTCGTGCATTCTTTCCAAAAATCGGGACTTTTTTAAAACGCCGCGGGATGCGGGAAAAATTGTTAAAAATCAAGACTGTCCCGCCAAAAGCGGGACGTCTGGTCACCTTAACTGATGACACTGTGTGTTACACCTTGGGCTGCTAATGCCCAAGGTTGATGGTTCAAACCCACCTGTTGCTCTGACAGAAGCAGATGAGACTGTCTGCTCCTGTAAAGGTGTTAGTTTCAGAAACTCTGTGGGGCAGTTCAACTCTGTCCTGTAAGGTTGTTAGGAGTCAAAATAGATAGCTGTAGGGTTTTTTGGTTATCAATCAAATGTCTGTAATCTCTCCATTTATCTGTTTGTTATCTACCTACCTATCCATCAATCATCTTTGTCTCTGCTGCTCTACCCAGGGAATGTGCTCAGACCCTGCTGATGATGTGACTGAAGCTGGTCCAGAAGGTTCAGCTTGCTGATGCATTTGGAATTCCTATCCCCGCAAAAGGGAGCCCTGGTAGTACAGTGGGTTAAGTGTTTGAGCTACTAACTGAAAAGTCGGTTGTTCAAATCCACAAGCCAGAAAGAGACGGGGCCATCTGCGTCTGGAAAGACTGATAGCATCTGAAACACTCTGGAGCAATTTTACTCTGTCCCATGAGGGCTGATTGGATGGCAGTGGGCTTGGTTTGGGTTTGGCTTCTGCACAGATGCCAATTTTTTCATTTTGGGGGGGCTGGTATGTACTAGAATCACAGAAGTTGGCCTTTTGCAATATGATCCAAAGATAACAGAGGCGAAGTCACTATTTTGATGGTAAAATGCATATGGGAGTTATGGCAAGAAACTGAGGAGAAGGTCCTATTATTGCCCAGTCCCAAGGCAGAGTTCCACTGTGGTCCCATATAGACTGTTGCTAAGCTTCTACGATGTGAAGCTCTCTCTGGCCACATTCAAGGAACACCCTATGGAATGGGATGCCTAACACCGTGGGCTCAAGAACTGAGAAAAAGAAGAACCCGAATTGGAGGTGGGGGGAAGGGGAATAGGAACTAAACTCTGAGCTTGGCAGAGAAGAGAGAATCCTTCCACAGAAGGAAGCCACCCAAGGTCTCCAGTGAAGAGGAGATGGAGACCCAACCAGGTAAGGAGGACTGAAGGCGCTCAGAGGTCCTGGGGTGCAGGCAGGATGATGAGACTCACCTCAGGTGAACATACCCTATCTGGATAGGCAGCTGGCGCCTGAGGTCATGTGATGTATCTGGTGCCTTTTCTCAGGCCAGACAGCACTAGCCTGCCGTGCTGATGTAAGAGCTGACTGAGGTGACATAGCCTAGCTAGGTGAAGGGGCTTCTGCGCCAGCCAAGGGTCCAGGGGCTCCTCAAAAGCAGGCATCCCTGTCAGGAGCTCAGCAGGGAAGATGCATGTGGCTTTGGCCAAGGGACTCTGAGAAAAGTGAGGGAGGATTCTGGCTTCCCTACTTTTCTCACCTCCCCTGAGAACAAACGGAATCTAGGTTTCCTGGGAAGAGAAAGCAGAATACATGGGCCTTTGACCCTAGCTCATTTACTTCCTGAATAAAACTATGTTCTCTCCAGAATGGCATGGGAGTGCAGTTTTGAGCTTTAGTTGACAATCTTGAAATCTGACCTTTCCTCTGAGATGGGACAATTCTGAGGGAGCCTTACAGAAAGCTGGGAGCGGAGGGAGCGAGGGAGGGAGACAAAAAGGAAGCTGAACAGGACACGATGAAGAAAGTTCTGTTGAACATACTGACTATAGGTCAATTCTTCCACTCCTGGGGGCACCCCTCAGCTATCTGGGTCCAGATGAAAATCCAAAATCAACAGAGACTAAGACTGAGTGAGTGAGCACAAGTGTACCCGAGAGAGAAGGTTGCAGCAGGAAGGACATAGTTGCTCTCTGTAATAATGACCTAGCGATTGACCACAGACTAAGAAACTCGTGAAAGAAATGCTCTACCACACCAGGAATCAATGAAATGTAAACCAGCCAACCAGAAACCTTTTCCACCTGCCAAACTAGACTGTTTGGAGGAGGGCCTTCTCTTCTCCACATGGCTTTCTGGAACGATGGCCACTTGACGGGACTTATCAAGGGCTTTACAAATGATGGCAGTCACTGCACTTTTGAGAATTAGTCGCAAGAATTAATGAGAGATGGTGCCTAGCTGCAACTACCAATTATTCTGAAAAGGATCACATTAGAAGGTCTTAGATAGAGTGGGCAAAAAATGTTAAACAAAACTCAAAATTATAGACGAGACCAAACTTACTGGTTGGATAGAGACTGGTGGAACCCTCCAGACTATGTGGCCTTTCCCCTCCAGGTCAGGAACTGAACTTATCCCTGTGTTCGAATAATCAGCTATTTTCAGACCAAAAGGGCAATATTTACTCAATGAGAGAGGATCAGAAAAGGAAGAATGGAAATACATAACACTGGGAGCCAGTGGGACAAAGGATTATACATTGAGGGAATTGGGATGGGTGAACTGAAACAAAATGAGCATAAACTGTTAGCTGTAAAACTGTATAGCTAAAAACAAACAAACTGTATAGCTGATGCTCTGCTCTGTAAACCTTCATTTAATTCACAATAAAATGTTTAAAAAAAAGAAGATATCAACAAAGTTGATCATCGTGACATAAAACAGAAGAAAATTCAACAAAAGGGGAGGGTTGACCTTGAAGAATCCGTATTGGAAAATAGTAAGTAGTCATTAAAACTGACATTGACTATTTGAGCAGTATGATCCAGAAATGCGTGCCTGTGTTGCACAAGCCTGTGGGCACTTGGAGCCTTTCTAGCTTGAGCACGCTCTTTTGTCTCTGAGTCTTCACGCTCCTG
>NW_022111312.1:11827301-11834366 GCF_000313985.2 Echinops telfairi
CAGTGCTTAGTGGAAAGCTGGGCTTATTACAAGACTCAGTAAATGTGAGTAATAACTACTTCATCACAGACATGCATTTTTTCCTTTTTATAATCTTGTATAAGAGAGGATATATAAATTCATCCAATTTTTACATAAAATGGCAGGAGAATCTTTGATGTGATGGACACAAAAATAATATATAAAATATACAGGCAGAAGCAAGGCCTATACATATGTCCCACTTTTGCAATACATGCACACTAACACAGGCATAGCTATGAATGTACACAAAACAGCACACATGCATACATATGAATGCATGCATACACAGTAATGTGCTAATATACACATTGATTATACACACAGACTACTATACACACATCAAACACACTAAGAGACACATATACACTAAAATACATGAATGTAAACAAATTAACATATACGTGACAAACACAAATACATTCACATACACAAATGCATACATATACATTAATACAAACATACATACTAATGTACACTCATTGTAATACTAATGAACACATAAATAGTAATGCAAACCTGTATACTAATACACATCTACTAATTACACATACACATTAACATATACAACAAACACTGACACACACATACTATATACCCTAATGCACACAGACACATCAACACGAGTACACACTAATGTGTACACATGGTGATGCATACCCACACACTAATACACATTATACATACATCCTAAAATACCGATGTACACATGTGCACAGTGATGCACATATACACACTACATAATCATTAATGCACAAACTAATTATACATACACTAGCATACACACACACACACACACACACACACACACACACACACAAACTGGGCACAGATGCATTTCATAAACTCTTCATTGCAGTGCCCCTGCAATATTCCCAGGAGTGAAGGTGTGGATATCAGATGGAGTGAGTAAGCACCTTTCACAAGATGTGGAATTTGGTGTGGGAGGAATGGGAGGGAACCAGTGACCTCTTCGTGTCTGCAGGTGTCCGGGGCTGATGCCATGCCCCACGGAGAGCAGAGTCCCCCTCTGTGGCCAAGGTGTCCTGTGTTATATACAGACTGGTCAGGCAGGCTTTGAGGCACGATGGCCTCGGCAGACCTTTCTGGGGTGGGCACTCGGCCACCTGTGGCGGTATCTCCAAGAGATAATGTCCCAGCGAGAGAGCACTTTGCAGGAGAGAAGCCTCCATCCGGAGAGAGTGCAGGGGCTCGTTCTACAGGAAAGAGACCTCGGAGTGCCACCCATGGAGGAATTTCACACTCTACCTCCTGGCTGGGCTGAGCTTGGCTCTCATTCCCCCTCTCCCTAACTGGGAATATATTTAGTAGTCCTATCTAAATCCACTTCTTTCCCTTAATTTGATTAAGAAGCCGGGGGAGCAAGGGATGAAGTGGGGCATGAGGAGAGGGGGAGATTAGAAATGCTGAGTGAGTACCTTGGGCAGGGCGCAGGCCGAGTGTGGACAGGACGAGGGCCTCCAGAGACTTAGTCCAGAGGCACAGGGGACAGAGGGAGGGGCGTGTGCTATCAGGGAGCACACCTCTCGGGGACAGGGCTGACCTGGGAGGATCAGGAGAATGGGGCTCCTCCAGAGTGAAGGAGGTGGCTTCAAGCCTGCTCAGCCTCCTGAGGCTCTGGGCCCTTGAGAAGTTTCCGTTTCTGCAGTATGCTGTGTTCTTTCGGCACACGTACCCACTCCCACTACCCAGGAGGCTGATGCTCTGAAAGATGAGGAATTTCACCCCAATGCTGGCCAGTTGATTCGGACTCATCTTGACCCAAAGGGGAGAGCAGGACTGCCCTCACAGAGTTTCCAAGGCTGTACATCTTTATGGAAGCAGACTGCCACAGAATGGTTGGTGGATTTGAACCAGACCTTTTGGTTCAAACCAAACTCACCGCCCTCAAGTCGATTCCGACTCCTCATGACTCCAATGGACAGGGTAGAACTGCCCCTGTGGGTTTCTGAGAGTGAAACTCTTTATGGAAGTAGAAAGTCTCATCTTTCTCCCTCAGAGAAGCTGGTGGTTTCGAACGACTAACCTCACACTTAACCACTATACCACCAGGGCTCCTACCTTTCAATCAGCAAGCAGCAATTTCAAGTCTGCCCATCTACCCCACGCCCCCTCCCGCCATGCTCCCAGGAAAATGCCTCCGGAAGGAAACTATTAACAGTCACCATTTACAAGGTCCTCTGCACAGTGCGATGGACCCAAGGTTCTGGGAGCAGGTACTATTAATAGCCTTGCTTATAGATAAGGACTTGCGGCTTCCATTGGGCAATTCATCCAAAGTCACAGCACAGGGAGCCCCTGGAAGAGAAAAGCCCTGGGGGCACAGTGGGTGACCCATTGGGCTGCTAACCACAGAGTCAGCAGTTCTACTCCCCTGAAGAGTTCCAGTCTTGGAAACCTGCAGGGCTCCTCTATTCTGCCCCATAGGCTCACCATGAGTCACAAGCAATTTGATGGCAGTGCAAGTGAGCAGTGGGTCTGAAGGGTTGGAAAGGTGGAGGGGGAAGAGAGGGGCTCTCTGTTGTCACTGTATCTCTTCTGGGAGTCCTCCTGCTGCCCAAGGGCTGGGATCAGGCCTGGTCTGTCCTGTGTTCCCTCCCCTGAGCCCAAGGCTGGCACAGAGGCACTTAGTGGATAGAGCTCCGCTGAGAGCTTCTACTGGGGATTAAGTGGGACCAATTTCCTGCAGGATTATCCTGCAGGAGGCTTTAAAGGTGACCAGGACCTTGACAATGGGCAGGCTCCTTGTGGGGGCTTGGATTCTGACTAAAGTGACAATGTGGGGGTGGCGATGGCACACAGTTCCTTCCACAGAGGTGTCTCAAGGGTACCGCCAAACCCTGGGGGATAAAACAGGAAGGGGGATGGGGTGGGGAAGGCTGCCATCTGGGCAGCTCAGAGAGGCAGTGCTTTAGTGAAATGAGATTCTTCCAGAACTGGGCCTGAAATGGTCAGACTTGGATCTCTTTTAGGGAAAGGACTAACACCCCTCTGACAGGTCCTCAAGCGGTGGCTGGCGAGATTCTCCAATGGATGGATGCACGCTCCGTGGCCCTAAAGCAGGCGAGCCCTGCTTCAGATTTCGTATTCAAGCTTCTCTCCCTCTCGAAGCCGGAGGAAGGCTACCAGAGGGCAGAGAACAGCAACTGCCGCTGAGTTCCTGGGCCAAGTCCAGAACTCCCTGGCCTGGATTCAGGCAGTGCCAGTCTTTCTCTACCCATTGCAATGGGCTTAGTGTCTCTGTGAGTTGCTTATTAACCAGGGGTGGTGGGAGGGGAAAGCTACTGCTGGTGGCCAGGGAGCATCCAGAAAGGACAGAGTGTGCTCGGAGGACAGAGAGAGCTGGGTGGGAGCGAGCCAGCCTCCTGGTCAGCAAGCTGCAGCATCCCCTGGAGACGCTGTGGCCTGTGGGGGCAGCCAGGGAGAGCTGGGGGTTTGCTCTCCTCACTGTATGGTCACAGAGGAGTCCCAGTCGCCCTGGCAAAGATATAATGAGTGGCTCCAGAGCAGCTGAAGAAGTCTTCCCTGCCCCCCTTCCCTTTTCAGGAGGACCCCTGAATGAAACGCTCCAACCTTGGGAGGCTTCTCCCTCACTTCCATCTGGGAGATGCAGCTGCAAGCCATGTACCTACCCATTGCCTTTCTCAGCCAGCTGGTCCCTTGGGGCCCAACCCTCGAAGCAGCACCGAGCTGAGGTGGCTGTGACACCAGGCCCTGGAATAACTTCATGTGGTGTCTAAGGAAAGAAGGCTCATTACCCAGACCTTGGCCGGGCTGCCATGTTACAAGTCTGAGGTCTCAGGCTGGTCCCAGCTGCACGGAGGAGCAGACTGACACAGTTCTCCCACTGGTCTCTTCCCACCTGGAGGCAGGCTACAGGAAGAAGGAACTTAGACCTGGGGTGGCGGAGTGGCAGTGCCTTACACTCAGAGTTCCTGGTGGGGACTAGAGTCTCTGACTCACCCTTCAACTCACACATTGCAAACGGAAGTGCCCCTGCCCTCATCCATCACCGCAGAGACTAAACAAATTCCTCAGGGGCCTTTGAGCCCCAGAAACCTGAACACCTAGCCGTCCTCAGAGCCTGCTCGCCTGGCTTTCCCAACAGGTGGTAGCAGACACCCTGCCTCTCTAAGCCTCTATCCTCATCTGTTACTAGAGACAGTGTTATGAGGGGGGCTTTGAAGAGCTCATGAGCAGATGGAATTCGAAGATAATGGAATATTTCCAGGAACTTCTTGATCTACCTCCTGGGGTCATTGAAAACCGAGTAAGAGAATTCATGGAGTGTGCTTATTACCCACTGCCATTGAATCAACTCTGACTCATAAGGATCCAATATAAGGTTTCCAAGGCTGTAAATCCTTAAGGGAGGAGGCAGCCTCAACTTTCTTGATGCAGCTGGTGGGTTTGAACTACCGACCTTGCAATTAGCCGTCCAACGTACCTGACAGCACCACCAGGGCTTTGTGCTTAGTACAGTACCTCTATTAACGTCAGCTGCTATGTAATTGTATACAGAGTCCTGGTGGCACTCTTGGCCAAGTTTTGGACTGCTAACCGTAAGTTTGGCAGTTCCAACCCACCAGCTGCACCGAGAGAGAACATTGAGGCTGTCTGTGCCAATAAAGATTTACAGCCTTAGAACCCCTATGCGTTGGAGTTGACTCAATGGCAGTGGGATTTCTGGTTTGTTTGTTTATTTGTTTATATCATCTCATTGGCTAAAGGCATATCCAGGTACCAAGAAGGAAAAAAATCAAACCCTTCTAATACTAATGCAAAACAAGAGGCACAGGGGCCAACGGCCCGTCATCAGTTTCACAATACACAGAGCTTCTTTCTCCGGCTCCTGCTTTCGCTGCAAGTCTGTGCTACACTTGGCCACCTCAGAGGCCTCCAGCTTGTTGAAATTCCTACCGGCAACCCCAGTGGACACTGAGAACTGCAGGAGAGAGAAATCCCAATGCGCTGGGGTGGTCATGAAATGTAGTATATGAAAGACTCGCCAAAGAGCAGGTGCTGGACTCCACAAAGACAGTAACAGCGTGCCTGGCACTCCTGGAAAAGGTCTCTCCCTTACACATGGGAACCCACACCCATTGCCACCGAGTCCATTCCAACTCCCAGCCACCCTACATGGGGCTTCTAAGGCTTTAACTCTTTCTGAGCAGACAGCCTCAATTTTCTCCTGTCGAGCAGGTGGTGGGTTTGAACTGCTGACCTTGTGGTTAGCTGCCTAACACTTAACCCACAGTGCTAGTAGGGGCTTCAAAAATTCATTGGAAAAAACCCACGCTTTCTTAGTTCCATTTTTTCCTCCATGATGGTTCTGAAGCACCCTCCCCCCATGTGTTTCTGTTTTTATGGTCCAGAATATAGCTAGCAGCACATGCCCCCATCTAGCAATGTCCACACGTATGAGGGGGCTTCCACCAGAGTAACCAATTACCCATCCAGGCCTGGCTGCTTCCCAGTCAACAGGGGTTGGTGGCATGGTACTTGTCGATAGCTACTGGGTCATGGCACCGTAGCTTCTGCCCTGGAGTCCTGGGACCTGGCTCAGGGGTAACCATATGACCCACGGGCTTGGGGATGGCCGATTCCTACATTGTGTCGCAACACTGCCACAAGCTGGGCCATGTGGCCTTGCAGGCGGGTGGCAGGGTGGAAGAGGCACATCAACCTTTGTCCCTTTTGCTATTAGAGAGAGGCCAGGCCCTGCCAGCACAACAATACAGCTCATCTCTCATGGCACCTCTGCCTGGAATCCCAAGGACCTCAGAGGGCCTGACTTTTGCGCCTGCCAGGAGGGGCCCCTAGAACCTCCATAAAGTCCAGGTGGAGGGAGCTGGGGTTAAGTGTGTGCAAATTCCTGCCCCTAAAAAAAATCTCTTCCCTTCTGGCTGATCATTAACCAGCCACCTGCCCTGCTGCCTGCACCAAGGGGCGCGAAGGGGACAGAGAACACAAGCAGGCCTCTGAGCCCAGTGCTGCGCCACTCTGCCCGAGGCTCAGCTCTGCACCTGTCCATGCCTCAGCTGGCTACAGAGCCCTGCCTGTTCTTTTCTCTGTCCCATGTCCCCAGCTGGATGACCTCCAGGTCGGATGGCTGGAGGTGATGGAGAGGGGGGGCCTCATAGGGAGGCAGGCTCTTTTGCATCCTGCTACTTTGCTTCTTTCCTCGTTTTCCTGAAGGATGCTGCGGGGGCTTGCGGCAGGCTGAGGTCAGCATCACCTGGTCTTGGGGAGAGTCTGAGGGTATCTTCTTTACAGGTTGGGCAGTTGGAAGCTGGGCCCTGCTCCTTCTCTCCTTCACCTCACAGAGGGTGCCCTGCTTGCCAGTCCCCTCCCCTCAGCTGGCAGGGGACCTCCCGAAGGTCAGAGAGAAGCACCCAGCTCTTTGGCAAATAAATAAATCCAACCCATGTGCTAGAGGACTTAGGGTATATTAATAGCCAGATATTTTGTTTTCCTACGTCGACGCTTATCCCTTTCTGCGAGCAGGCAAGATAAGAGGACACAAAATGTTCCCCGCAGGCCCCTCCGCCCTCCTGGGGGAGAAGCCAGCTGGGGGGCATGAGCACTTGGTCCCCAGCCACCCCGATGTACCCGCTCTGAGAAAACAGACTTCAAGTTTACATTCAACCTCACTTGGCTCCAGATGCTGCTCCACAAAGAAACTCTATATTGTTTAAAGCCTCCAGGCCAACGGGTTGCAAGGCAACCTTCAAACAATAGAAAATACCCCAAAGCTAAAAGAAAGGCAGCCAAGGGTGGAATCTTGGTGGCCCTGTGCCAAATGAATCCAAGCCAGGGCAGCCGAGCACGCCAACTCTCTAGGCCACCGTAGCCCCTTGTCCGTCTTAAAATCCAGCCATATGGGGACCCTTTCCTTCTCAGACTCTTGTTCTTTCAGTGGCCATCAGCTCCTTTAGGGAGGGGGGGCCCAGGGACTCTGAAGGAGCAGTAAGAATGCTGCTTACATAATTTATAGCAGCTGTTCTCCACCTCCCTCATCCC
>NW_022111312.1:11835539-11842764 GCF_000313985.2 Echinops telfairi
TTTCCTCAATATTCAACTGCTCTTGTATATAAATCTCTTTCTTAGATTAAAAAAGAAAAAAGAAATAAAAGACCCCCTCACCCCTGAATACTTAAAAGGCCAGGGAAGAAATTTTTGTCATGGAATGAGCAAGAAATACTTGCACCTAGAAGAATTTCAATGTAAATCTTTACAAGATCAGATAGCTTCATCTTTCTTCCAAGGAGTGGTTGGTGGGTTTGAACTGCCAACCTTATGGTTTGCAGTCCAAATGCTCACCGGGCAGCACCACCAGGGCTCAGTAAATGGCAAAAGTCCAACAGGCATTCATGATTCACTTCCCAAAAGCACACCCTAAACCTGTCCACTGTTTCCCACCTTCCTCTGTGCCATCATTATCTTGCATCTGACCTCATTACTGACACTGTGGACCAAGATCACGACTCCATGACAGTGGGATTTGGTTTGAGTCAAGATCACGGACTCTTGGTGGCATAGTGGTGGAATGCTCAGCTTGCTAACCAAATGCTTGGGGGTTTTGAATCCACCAGTGGCTCCAAGGGAGAAAGATGATCTCCCACAGCCTAGGAAATGCAACAGGGCAGTTCTACTTTGTCCTTTAAAGTCACTACGAGTCCAAATAGTCTTAACAGCACACAACAACAACAGCCAGTGATCTTTTAAAATCAAAGCCAGGTCCTGTCACTTCCTCCTCTACCTAAGTCTCCTGTCTTTCCAGCACTGTAGGATAAAGCTCATCTTCTCGACCATCTATCAGGGGTCCTCAAACTTGTTAAATAGGGGGCCAGTTCACTGTCCCTCAGACCCGTTGGAGGGCCAGACTGGTTTTAAAAAAAACAAAAACTACGAACAAATTCCTAGGCACACTGCACATAGCTTATTTCGAAGTAAAAAACAAAACGGGGCAAAAACACCAGGTGGGCTGGATCAATGTCCTCTGCGGCCTGCCGGCCGTAGTTTGAGGACACCTGAAGATCATAGTCTCCTAATTCCTCTTGTACCGTTCTCCCCAACTCTGCCCTGGCCATTTTACTGGTCCTCACACCTTCAGATTACCGCCCCGCCCTGGAGCCTTTGACCTTGCAGTGTACAATGCCCATCCCACCTAACTGCCTGTGCCCAGAGCCTTCTTATCACTCCTGCCACTGTGACACTGCTTCGGACAGGCTTTTCTGAGCATCTCATCTGAGGTGGGCATTACTATATGATGACCGCATGACATTGTTCTTGTTTGTTTAATGTTTTAGCGCCTTCTCCCACTAGACTGCAAGGGGGCTTTGTCTTTTCTACAGCTGATGTCCAGTAAATCATGTCTGGACAGGAGTACAGTTGGAGAAGTAGGTAAAAAAAAAAATCATCTTTCCACATAACCGATGTTTAAAAGGAATTAAGCAAGGATCAAAAATAAGGTGGGAAATCAGACACAGATATCATAAGAAAACAAAACCAAATGTAACATTATAGAGATGACCTCTTCTGTACATAAAAGCAAAAAAAAAAAAATCTTCAACATAATGCTACCAAGATAAACCTAGCAACATATAAAAAGGATTCTACACCATCAGCACATGAGATTCGCCCCAGAATTGGAAGCCTGGCTGTGCATCCAAATCAGTTAATACACACACCGTGAAAACAGAAATACACCCAGAATGCTCCTCAGATGTGAGATGTGGAGACTGTGTCTCATGCATTTTGGACATGTCATCAGGAGGGGCCACTCCCCGGAGAAGGTCATCATGTTTGATTAAGCAGAGGATCACTAAAAAAGAAGGGAGACGCTCAATGAGATGGATTGACAGAGTGGCTGTATTAATGGCATGCCTGTGGGGATAGCACAGAACTGGGCAGTGTTTCATCCAGTTGTACAGAGGAATGATGTGAGTTAGAATTGACTCAATGGCCCCTAAGAAAAACCACTATAGAATCAGGGACAGGGTCCCACAATACAAAGCTCAATATACGCAGAAGCATCATTGGACAAAATGCAGCACCTACTAATAACAAGTACACAAAACAAACTATGACTCAAACCTCCAATCTGATAACAGGAACCTACAGAAATCCCACAGCTAACATGACGTGCAATTGGTATTCTTTTAACAAAATATTTTCAAAAGGGGCCCTGGTGGCATGAGGGTGGGTTATGCATGGAGCTGTGAACCACAAAGTTGGGGGTTCAAACCCACCTGCTGATCCTCGGGAGAAAAATGAGGCTGTCTGCTCCCATAAAGAGCAATGGTCTCAGAAACTCTCCAGAGAGAATTGACCCCACTGCAGTCGGTTTGGTTTTAGTTTAAGGTTATTCTGAAGCAGGAATGGGGCTAACATCATGAAGAGGTTATAAAGAAAATAATAGTAACAGCAGGGAACTAGGAGTAGAGATGCATCACAGGGGAGTTCAAGCATCGTGTGCAAAGGTCAAAAATACTTCTGGAAAAAAAATGAAACAACAATCACAAATCTTCAATACAAAGGTCAATACAAAGATCTGATTGCTAATTTGGCATCAAATAGTTTTCCTTGCCCTGAGGAAGTGGAATGACTTGATAAGCCTATCTTGGTTTCTTGACAAGGGAATTTGGAGGCCAAATGTCAGTTTCACCTTGCTTCTCATCATGCTCTGGGACAGTAAAAGATGAGAAAATCTCCAGTGATGAGGTGGCTTGCCAGAAATGTAGTAGGGCAGACTCCAGCATAAAATGAGCATTCAAAAGACGTTAAAAGCCTTCATAAATTTTTAATTTTCTTTATTTCCATCCATTAAAAAAAAATCCTGCTCTTACAGTCTGACTGACCTGGAAAGAATTTTTCAACTCTGATTAAGAAACTTGTTGGCTGTGTCTAATCTTTACTCCTTACTCCTGCCAGAGTAATGAAAACAAACCATTCGGTGTAATTTTTGAATTATTTTTACTTCCTGCTTCCACCTGAATGAATGTTCTTGGTGAGAGAGAGGAAAAGAGACCGTTTGGGTTGCTACACTATTAATTTTTATGGTATTACAATAAGAAGGGCTAAGAAATGTGTCCACTTACAGGAACTTGTTGTTGCTTAAATAAAAACTTCTTTTAAAATAGGATTGCAATTTGGGGGTCTAGACTACTAGGAAGGTATGATCTTGAAGGTTGATCAGCTTGATGCTATTTTAAATTACCAGAGCATTCTAATACTGATGGGCTTTACAATGTGTTGTTGGCTTCCTCGTTCAACAACCTCAAAGGTCATCAGACTAGCTTGAGTAAATCACAAACTCCTACAGGCAGATAGATTTTATTGCCCCGTCACATTAACTTTAAAATATAACCACTGCTTCTTTCTGTGAGAACTTGATACAAAATTTTCCAAAAAGCACAGGTGTGAAATCAAATGAAGAGCCACCGGGTGCTTTCCTGAGATATTACCTGTTTTTAAACAATGCTCATCCAAATGCTTTTCAAAGGGTCTTAAAGGTGGATTTTTCTATCCCTCTCCTCTCAGCCTGGTGGCATTCTCATATTGGGTTTATATAAGAAGCTCTTAAATACTGAGGAGGAGATAGTGACTCAGACATCAAGATCTCCAGGACGAAATATCAATTTTTCTCCCAAAAATCAACCTGAAAAAATAAATTGCCATTAAATTGATTTCAGCTCATGGCAACCCCGAGTGTGCTCGATTAGAACAACTGGCCTTCCAGACGTAGTTGACCAGGGATTTCTTCCAAAGTGCTTCTGGGTGAATTTGAACCATCCAATTTTCAGTAAAGGAACCCTGGTGGCACTGCGGTGACATGTTGGGCTGCAAGGTCAGCGGTGTGAAACCACCAGCCACTGTGAAGGAGAAAGTTGGGGTTTTCTACTTCCACAAAGAGTTACAGTCTGGGAAACCCACTGGGGCAGTTCTACCCTGTCCTATAGGGCCGCTATGGGTCAGCGACTCAAAGGCAGAGAGTTTGAGTTTTGAGTTTTTCTAGACCTTGAACATGTCAAGTTGAACATGTCAACTGTTTACACCGCCCAGGAACTCCTCACTCAAATCAAACCAAATGAACCAAACCCACTGCTATCCAGTCCATTCCAACTCTGAGCGACCCTACCTAGGATTTCTGAGAATGTAAATCCTTATGGAAGTCTGGAAGCAGATAACCACATCTTTCTCCTGTGGAGCAGGTGGTGGGTTTAAACTGCTGACCTTGTGGCGAAGCAAGCCAACAACTTACCCAATAGCACCATCAGGGCTGCTCACTGAAATCAGAACTTCTTACTCTCTAGTAAATTCTGCGACAATATCACTTGCTGCCTCTCTGGGTTAGGAGCCAATAATGTGTTTCCACATAAGCTACACGGAAATGGTTGGGGATGGTTATTTGGAAGTACAGAGCTATATATTGTTCACTTTTTTTCTCAATCTGGTTTAGAGAGAAAATGTTGCCTGGGCAGTTGCTACAACAGAGAGCCTCCCTTGACTCTGGCCTGAATGGGAACTGTATCTAAACTATCTAGCTCGGCAAATTGAAGAGGGATGTATTTGGAGAGGGCTCCCTGGCCTACCCTACACCTTCAAGCACTGCCTAAGCGGATCTTTTCAACAATCTCTTGAAATCATCGGAGAAAGAAACTGAGGTTCAGAGCAATGAAGTGATTTACTCAAGGCCACAGTCATTCATACTTTATTTAACTAGTGTTTGCTGATCAAAGTGCCTAACCAGATCCAGGGAATATAACTACGAACAGGAAACCCATCCTACCATTCAGCATCTTCAGTCCAAAAGGGGAATCAGATAAGAAACACTTGACTGCAGAACTGGACTTGTCTTTGAATAGCTGACCCTCTGCGCCAACCCTATCACTGTGCCCGAGTCATCCACCACCCCTTTCTCGACCTGAGTCACCAGCCTCATCCTCTTTTAACACACACCACTACTACTCAGATATATGTTGATATATCTATTTCTTCTTTTACAAGCAGTATGTTACATTAAAAACTGTGCAGAAAATATGTGCGTACTGCTTCTCTATTAACATTTTGCCCTCTGGTGGTACATTTGTCACAGATAATGACAAACCACTAATTCAAGTGAATAGGGCTCATTCTTTGTATGTGGGCTGTGACACTTGCATCATGTCATGTGTTTACCACGATGGTGCCTTGCAGAATTGTTTTACTGCCCTTAAAACATGCTAGGCTTCACCTGTGTCTCTTCCTCCACCCAGAACCCCTGATTTTTTTCGTCTCGATAGCCTTCTCTTTCCTATGGTGCCACATGACTGAACTCAGGCGATTCATAGTCGCTTTGTCCCGATTGGCTTTTGACTTTTCCTTGATAGGTTGTTTTGGGACAGTTGTGTTTTAGTGTTTTCTGAGAAAGTTTATATGGTATATGAGGTTTCCAATTATTTATCTCTATAGCTGTTGTTACAGTTATAGATTCCACAGTGTGTCAATGTTCTCTTGAATTGCATTTTTTGTTCTGTTCCCAGGACACCAGTTTCCCTGCTCCTTTATGGTCTTATCTTTGCCTTCACGTAGTGGTTGGCCTAGATAGTACCTTTCTTTTTATCACCAAAAAATAGTCCATTGTACATAGTGTACTGCATTGTACTACACTGTGTGTAGAAATGTGTGCACTTGTCTATTATGGTACAAGTTCCTTCTACCTTCCATGCCAACAAGGACTCATACAATTCAACCTGCTCCACTAAGACACCTGCTTCTTGTGGTTGTCAAGTGCTGTCAAGTCAGTGCCAACTCATAGTGACACTATACACAACAGAACAAAACCCTGCCCAATCCTACGCCATCCTCAAAATTGCTATGTTTAACCTAAACCTGTTGCAGCTACTGTGTCAATCCATCTCACTGAAGGTCAGTCTCCCTCCTTTGGCTGACGCTCCTTCAGTGACAGGACATCCCTTTTCTACGAGCTGACTCCACAGCTCAACACGGTGGAGCTCAATCTTTATATAGCCTATATTTCTACAGCACCTTGAGTAGTGCTGCTCAAATAGTAACCCCAGCTTCCTTTTTTAAAAGACATTGTCGTTTGGGTGAACGTTTCTGGAGCAATTTCATGTTCTGTTCAACAACTTATCCATATCATGACATTGACTGCCATCTCCTGAGTACAGCCCTCTCCCTACTTCCTCTCTGCGCTTCCCATGTGCATTTGCCCTTCTGTGCCCCTTCCTGCCTTCTAAGTTTTGTTTTGGGGCAAAGGCTGCTCTTTTGAGCTCTATGAGTGATTGTACTACATTCATTCCTCTCTGGTGTGTTTCTTCATTTTATAGGACAGTCTATTTGGGATTGAAAGCAGATTTCCAGGGATGGGTTCAATGTTAAATTTGAGGGCCACAGTCTCAGGGGTTCCACCAGTCCCTATCAGACCAGTCGGTTTGGTGGTTTTTTTTTTTATGATCTTGAATTTTGGTCTACATCTTAGCCTCATTGTTTTTCTTTTCTTTTTAAAAAGTTGTGGTAAGTATATATGTCACAACATTTGTCATTTATGGCCTCATATTAAAAATTACATAGTTTAAATTTAAAAAGTTTTACCAACCCTCATTATTTATTAAATTACATACAAAAACCCAAAAAGACTAGGAGCAAAGACAATAATAAACAAGTATAATCTCTGAGTCATGAGATTTGAGGTGATTTTCATTCTCTTTTCCATCATTAAAATTTCCATAGAAAAACATTATGATTTTGTTTTTCAATTAAAGCATGTCCTAGAAGAAATCAAGGGTGATTCATAAAAATTTCAACCTCACTTACAATTAAAAGAAAATTAAAATCATCCTTTAAACTCGTGATGCTGGTAATAACTATAAAGCTGGCCATACTATCAAGACAGGTACTGTCATCGCACATTGCCATGGGAGTACAAATTGACACCACTTTTTGGGAGGCCAATCTGGTAATATTAACCCAAATGTTAAGCCCAGACTTCTTACCAAATAATTCTACATCTAGGATTTTTTTTCTTATTGTTGCTTTTTAATCATTTTATTAGGGGCTCTTACAGCTCTTATAACATTCCATACATCAATTGTATCAAGCATATTTGTACAGATGTTGCCATCATTTCCAAAATATTTGTGCAGATGTTGCCATCATCATTTCCAAAACATTTTCTACTTGAGCCCTTAGTATAAGCCCCTCTTTTTTTTTAATCAATTTATTGGGGCTCATACAATTCATCACAATACATAGATCAATTGTGTAAAGCACATCTATACATTTG
>NW_022111312.1:11843611-11854893 GCF_000313985.2 Echinops telfairi
TTTCCACTCTATAGAGTGGAATCCTGTGTAAGTACAGCTGACCCTGAACAATGAGGGGATTTACGAACACCAACCTTCCGCACAGTCGAAAATCCGAGTATAATTTACAGCTGACCCTTGAATCCCACTTTCAGGGAATCCCTTCCCACCCGCCACCCCGCTACTATTGCAGTGAGCTCAAATGTTGCCAGCATCCTCTTAAAACTGGCAGCTGTGGTGCTGATCAACTCAGCTTGAGCAGACCTCTCTCCAGTGGGGGGTGGGGGTGGAGGGGGCATGGTGACGGTGGTGATGTGAGGGGATAACAGTTACTGGAGAGATGAATGACTCACTTGGAGATGCTCAGTGTCACTCATGTTCTCGCAAGATAAGCTAGCACTAGAGCCCACTGCAATAGGCACAGAGAAAAAAAATCCATGTGTGTGGGCTCATACAGTTCAGATCAGTGTTGTTCAAGGGTCCACTGTATAAGGACTATGATCACTCTATGTCTATGATTATGACTTACAGATTAGTGCATACAAGAAGTTGTAGAATAGTCCATAAAACCTTTTTTGTTGAAAACATTTTAAAGACTGTAAATACAGATGAGGGTGCTTAAAAAATTCATGGGAAAATAGAATCAAAAGCTAATGGAATAAAAAAAAAATTTTAATTAAAAAGCTAATGGAATTTCTCCACAAACGTTTTGCAGTATCTTTGTAAATTTGCTTATGTACAGAATGAAAATGAGGGTTTTTTTTAACCCTAATTTTCTTTAATGTATTGGTACTTCAGCATGTAGATATGCACTTTTTAATTTGTTTTAAATGAAGAAAATTTCCGAGGGACCTTACAAAAGTAAGCTTACAACTGACAAGAGAATGGGTATGAGGTAGGTCAGAGGGAGGTGACACATCACACATAAACAATAGAGGCACAAAAAGCAAGACGTGAAGCCGAAGAGGGTCAGACAGGGCATAAAATAAGGAAAGAGATTTATAAATGGCCTTTAGCTGGACAAACACTAGATCTGCTTCCATTAAACACATCTGGATTTTATAACAAAAAGATTAAAGTCAGATACATGAGTACAATAAGAATAAGAAAGAAAAGACAGAAGCCCTTGATCTGATGGGACTGGGTATGAAGGCCAGCTCTGGAAGCCAAAGATGAAAAGGCTGGCGAGAAACATGTAGCTAGAGATCACTCCTATTTTAGGAGAGTGGTTAGGGAGGAATGGATTCCCATGCTAAGAACACTTGGGGAGCCGTCAACAAGGCACTAGTTTGCTTAGGAGTCTGAGGCCATGAGGAGAGCTGCGTAGAGAGAAAAGGAAACTACCAGAGACCCAAGACCCCATGCCATCACGTCCATTCCAACTTCCAGCGGCCCTGTCCAGGGCTTCAAGGACTGTACGTCTTTGTGGAAGCAGACAGCCTCATCTTTCTCCAGTGGAGTGTCTCGTGGGTTTGAACTGCCGACATTATAGTTAGCAGCCAATGCCTAATCCACAGCATTACCAGGGTTCCTTGAGAGAAGAAGGGCTGCTGAATCATACCGAAACATATCAGAAACCATGCAGGAACACTCTTGGGCTCTATGTTTTGCACATCTTTAGAGAAGGACAAGAAAACCTATCTCTGAAAACCAAAAATGCTTTCTGAAGATATTCACCCACACACCCATTTAATTTCTGACTTGAAGTAAAAATGACTTTCCATTGGAGAGACTTTGCCCTCATGGTAATCTTCAAGTTGTCGGGACATTTGGTGGGACAGTACCTTCTCGTGTGTGTGTGTGTGTGTGTGTGTGTGTGTGTGTGTGTGTGTCTTTCAAAAGCTCAGTCCAAAAGTTGGGCAGCGGAGGTGCCCCTGGCACCAGGGAAAACAACCTTGACTGCTTCTCCAGTAAAATCAATTAGCTTAGGCACGGCTGCTCTTATTGACTTAATTAGGGCAGTGTGGTGACTTTAGCAATTGCTCTAGTTCAACATCAATACCAGGATGGAAATGTACACAGGGTGGCCACACCCATGCAAAACCTGTTTTCATGAAAGAGTAAATGTCAGATGAAAAAGAAGTCATCAGCCTTTTCTTTTGAACTTAAAAAAATTTTTTTTTAACTTCTTTAAAACTGCAGGTTTGCGGCTATCAAAAGATATAGCGTCTGGGGTCTTAAAGGCTTGTAGGCAAACAAGCGGCCATCTAGCTCAGAAACAGCAAAGTCCACAGAGAAGAAGCACACGAGCCTGCGCGAACCCGACGTGCTGAAGGGAACAGGCAGCAGACACCAAATAACAAAAACCATCACTGTGTGACCACCTTCCACGCATAAACGCTGAAGATGAATGTGTGCATAAGTAAGTGTGGTGAAGAAGGCTGATGGTGCCCGGCTATCGAGACCTATAGCGTCTGGGGACTTAAAGGCTTGAAAGTAAACAAGCGGCCATCTAGCCCAGAAGCAACAAAGCCCACATGGAAGCAGCACACCAACATGTGTGATCATGAAGGGCCAAAGGGACCAGCCTTTAAACACCAAAGGCAGGGAGAAAAGTCATATCCTTGTCAATGAGGGTGGTGCGCGATGGAGACCCAATGTCCATCTCCAGACAACTGGACATACCTTGCAGAGGGGTAGTGGGGAGATGAGTCACTTAGGGTACAGTATAGCAACAATGAAGCTCACAATCTTCCTCTAGTTCTTAAACGCTTCCTCCCCCCAACTACCAGGACCCCAGTTTCGCCTTGCAGACCTGGTTAGACCAGATGATGCACAGCGGTACAGAGGGGAATTGGAAGCGCAGGGAATGTAGGACGGAAGAAACTCTCAGGACCGGGGGTGAAGGGGGCGATATCAGGAGGGAAAGGGGAGGTAGTAAGGGGGAATGGATCACAGGGAGCCACATATGGCCTCCTCTCTGGGGGACGGGCAGCAGCGGGGTGGGTGAAGGGAGGCGCCGGACAGTGTAATGTAAGATACAAAAATAATTTATAAATTATTAAGGGTGCATGGGGGAAAGGGAAGGGGAGGGGGGGAAAATTTAAAAAAAAAGGAAAATGAGCGGATTCCGGGAACCCAAGAGGCAAGAAAATTTTGGGAATGATGAGGGCAACAAATGTATAGATGTGCTTTACACAATTGATCTATGTATTGTGACGAATTGTATGAGCCCCAATAAATTGATTAAAAAAAATAAATAAAATAAAAGATGGACTGAAATGTGGACTCAGGACTTCAATCAAGGAATCACTTTTAAATTCTAGCAGTCCAGTTATAACCGAATAAAGACTCTTCTAAATTAAAAAAAAAAAAACAAAAAAAACCAACTGCAGGTTTGGGTAAGTGTTTACATATGGCACAAATTCCTTATCCAATCAACAGTTTATATATATATTGCCTTGTGGCATTGGTTGAAATCCCTTTCATGTGATCCACTCTTCCAGCTTCCTCCCAGGTCTCCCTGTTCATCCTTCTTCCCTGCCCTTTCTTACCTCGGGGCTTTGTTTTTGAGCACATGCAGCTGATTGTTCTGAAGAGCATGTTATTGTTCGCTTTACAGGCTTGTCGATTGTTTGGCTGAAAAATGACCCCAGTATTGGATCAATTCCCGGCTTGCAGGGCAACTAAGGACCATTGGCACAGGGATTCCACCACAGTCTAGCAGTCCGATAAGTCTGGTCATATTTATGATTTTGAGTTTTAGTCTTCCCCCCCTGCCCAGGACTTCTATTGTGATCCCAATCAGAGCAGTCATAATGGTAGCTAATTCTAGTAACGGCACCGTCTAGTTCTTCTGGGTCAGGCTAGTAGAGGCTGTGGGTCAGATGGTTCTTTAGTCCTTTGGATTGTTTCCTTGAGTCTTTGATTTTCTTCACTCTTCTTTGTTCCAGAGAGGAAGAGACCAATTGTTGCCTCTTAGATGGCCACTTGCAAGCTATAAGGAATTGAGAAGCAATGCTGATGCAATAACTTATAAGAATAAAAATAATTCAGATCAGCTCTGTCACCTGATGGGACAAGCCATGAGTGATAATGATTTTAAAATCTATTTGTTCAGAGTTACTCAGTGTGTGAACAGTTGATGCTAAACTAGATTCCAAATCAAGCAACAAGGAATCTCTAAGAACAAGCTCCTCCTTAAGATATTATAACATGGCGTGTCTATTTCCATGTGCACATGTGTATGTGCAACGAAATGGAATGGACTCGATAGCAAGTTTGGACTTTGCTGTAGAGGGTGTATATGTGCATGTGCATGTATGTAACACAGCCCCTTACTGAGAACTGATATGCCCCGTGCATGCTGGCATCATCACCATCATCTCCATAAACATTCTGATTAGCCACTATAATAGCATCTTAGAAAACCACATGAAAATAGAAAATGTTACTATCTCTGGTAATAAACCAGGCAGGGCAACAACCACTTTATAATGGTTCCTTAATTTGCTTAAAAGTAAAACTATCTTATAAAAAAGATTACCTAAGTCTTATTCTGTAGCTGTCACAACAAATTAGAGATGAATCTGCTTAAGCCTCTAAAGAAGAAAAATGGTAACGGACAGAATGTCTCTTGAACGACTGTCAAAACCATCCACCCTCATGAGCTAAATGTAGATACAACTGGAAGCTAACCTTGGCTTGCAGACTTGAAGTCAGCTCAACCGGACTTTTATTGTCATCAGACAGGTGGCAATAACCTTAGGGGAGAGGAGTGGGCAGGTCAGAGCTTCCAAAGTCTTCTTTTAGATCTTATGTCAAGCCACAAGGAACCCTGGCTTTGAACTAAAATCTAAATGTCAGAAAACAAAGATGAAGTGTTAAAGGCTTATTATTTTTCATTTCTTAGATGTTGTAAACATTTTGAAAACACAAAGAAGGCTCAATTTAGATGACAAAAACGACACCCTGATGGAAAGCAAATGGGTTCTTAAATGTATTTTGAATAGATGGTTGAAGAGCTAATATAGAGCTTTTGGTCTAAATATATCATTTCTTTCAGTGAAAGAACATATTGCTGGGAAGGAGGGGAAAAAAAGTTCTCTCTGTAGGACTCATGGCATAGAGTAACTCAGATGTTTTCCACTCGTTGCATTTTAAATGTTGGCGAACACCATTGTCCAGTGGACGTGGAGAGAAGTCCTAAATTGGAAAAGCAGCTGAGTCCAAGGTCATCTCTCTTGTTTCCAAATATATCTTGAAACGAATGCAAGAAGGGCACTTTGCTGAGTGTTATCTGGACATATATAGTTTCAATCAAATTCCTCAAGAAGTGTCAGGATGGCGGTGGGACATTTGTTTGACATCGCCAAGTCACTGGCGAGTGACTGTCGTCAGTGGTGAGGCTCTCTGTGGCAGCCACAGTAATTATTACCATAAAAAAAGGATTTCTTTTTTCAACTCTCAAGAAAAGGAAACTAAGCACTCTGAAACACCCACTTTGAATTTCTTCTCACATTTGTTAAGATAGAGGAAGCCATAAAAACTTATACAACTGATAAACATTCTCCCAACAAAAATAGAACTTTCAAATGTCCTGTTTCTTAGTTAAATTCCTTGGGATTATCAGATCTTTCCCACAAATCCCACATAAGTTACATGTAGTAAAATGTTGAAATCACTGAGTGTTTAAAAAACTAACAAAATACAATGAAATACATGATAACCAGCTTTACTGCTTTGTCTATAATAGCTCTTTGGGCCCCCCACCCCCAAAAGGAACCAAAGTTAGTCTGAGTAGCAGTCTCCCTTGATGATGATCACTGGTCAGTCTCTACAATTCAATTTGTACAATCTCTACTTTTGTCCACAGTCCAAAAGGAAGTAGAGATATTAAGGACAATCCTGATGATTATATACCAAAGAGACACTGATTCCCAAGCCACTGACCTAAAAAAAAAAGACTTTCAGCAATTTGGTTTCCAACCTTATTTCCCTCATTTTCTCTAGCCCCATATGCCTTATAAATGTACCTCAGGACCCTTGCTTCTGGGGGCTTCCTCTTCCCCGTGGAAGCTTTTGTTCTCCCTAAGCCAGATTCTACCCATCCTTCTGTAAGACCTTTTACCTTGCGCAGTCTCCTCCACCAGCCTGACCCCTCCCAGTGTACTTGGAATTCCTTCAGTAGGGTTAACTCTACACCCGTGTGGCCTTTCCCCCATTTGAAACAGCTGAACTGAAACTTAGAGAACTAAACAAACGATCATTGTCTCTATGTTATATGTTAAAGAAAAGAAAGCGCCAAACCACACAATGAATGTAAGTAAGGCTAACAGGGCTCTGCTTTTCCCAATGGAAACTTTAATTTCTGAGATACTTTCAGAATGTTTGGGGTTTGCTGACTGCACTATCCTAGCACTCTTTACTCTGTCCATTGTTGATGCTATTTCTCATCTTGGGAGACGGTGTCTCCTTAGTCCTACATTAGCACCTACCGCTGATAAGGAGTGTGCCTTCTCTGACGGTGTCTCCTTAGTCCCTTCAGTTTTTCCTAAATCTGTGTTTTGATTGAACTTCTATAGTACCATAAAGTTGCACACTTGGCTATTAGGATTTGGTAGCTCTACCATTGTTTCTTGTGTAGGCAGTCCTCTTAATGACGGGCTATGTCTTATGTGTTTATTACACCTTTTCATAGTCTAGCAGAATACCCACCACACTAACATAGAGGTATAAGAATCTGCCACAAAATGAGGCGCTGACATCAAGGGCTCAAGTAGAAAGCAATTGTTTTGAGAAGGATGAGGGCAACAACTGTACAAATGTGCTTGACACAATGGATGGAGGTATGGAATATGATAGGAGTTGTACTAGCCCCCAATTAAAAAAAAAAAAAAAAGACTGCCCCATAATAGGGACGGCTTCCCCTGCCCCATGCAGCTGACTCGTTGAGCCACAGTAGCCTTCGATGCCCTTCTGATTGCCATCTTCCCCACAGTCATCACAATCTTACCTCCAAGCTCATTGCCATCCCTCCACATTCAGCTCAAGCCCCTCTTCCTGTGTTAATCTTTGCTTGACCTCCCATGTCAATTGTGTCTTCCTCGGAGCTTGGCTGTTTGTACACAGAGCCATTATTTATCTTTGCTGCATAATAGTTGACTCTTCTGGACCAAACTGTAAACTTGTTGTGAGTGTAATCGCCTAATGACGTTCATTTTATACTTTTAGCACTTGATTCAGGGCCAGGCACTCTGAAGGTCCTCATCAACAGCAATTTTTCAGTCAACTCTTTCAGCCTATTCTCAGTCAAGGCAATCAGTTGCTGTGGAGTTCGTCTGACTCATTCAGATTCAGAGTAGAACCGCCCCGTAGGGTTTTCGAAGCTGTCCTCTTTATGGGAGCAGACGGCTACATCCTTCTCTGGAGCAGCAGCTGATGGGTGCACACCGCTGACCTGGTTAGCAGCTGGGTGCTTTAACCCCTGTGCCATCTGGATTCCTCATTAAGTCATATCTTGGTTACTCTCTTTGGTTGAGCCCGGGCAAGAAATGTCTATAGATATGTTCAACAGATTCAGAATTTGACCAAAATAGACATGCTTTGTGGTGTTGCTGAATATTTTATTCTACTTCTATCTTGAATTTCATTGCAGCACTGTTTATAAAGTGAGAGAACCTACCACCAGCCACAGGAGACAGATAGGATTGTAACCACTTCAACGAGAAAGATTTATGCTCCAGACTAGAAGGCTTTCCCTTTGCTCTCTGTCTACATTTGCTACTCATGACTTTCACGCAGTTACCTGACATTGACTTTTAAAGGACAATCCCCCTCATCCGCTTGGTCGTGTTTACTTTTAATCATTTAGCAAAGTTTGTTCTTCAGATAGAATAAGGAATCATGTTGGTTTTTAAAAACGTACTTATGAAAGTATTAAAATTATTTCATGGATATTTCATGGGTATCATAATTCACACAGGAGGGCACTTCCCCATCTACACAGAGTTCGATACAGGAATTAAGAGCCCAGGAAAAATCCCATGAACTTTCAAATTCCACTTTTCCATGAAATTTCTGAAGCCCTTTCCAACTGTGAAAGAAGGCCTGGTGGTGTTGAGTGATGTGTTGGGATACTAACTGCAAGGTCAGTGGATCAAACCCACCAGGGTAGTCCAAGGGAGAACTGTGAGGCTGTTTGCCCCTATAAAGATTGACAGTCTCAGAAATGTTATCTGTAGAGTTGCTGTTGAGTTGGAATCGGCTCAATGGCAATGGGTTGTTTTACTTCTTGGGCAGTGGGTTTTACATTGTAGAAGTTGCTTCACTATTCTGTGCCTCAGCTTCCTTATCTATAAATGGGAATAATAGTATCTACTTCACAGGGTTATTTTAAGAGTTATATTGGTCCCAACATGTAAAAGCTCTTAGAACAGTGATCAGTAGTGAGTTTATCTCAGTAGCAGGTTGGCATTTCCATCACTACCATCAGGGTCATAATCATGTTTACTATGACCACAAAGCTTCAGGGAGTACAGTTGGGCAAATCTTGCTCTGCATAGCTGCTATTAAGGAGAAAGAAACTGTACTTCCTGTCTAAGTTTGCCTTGCTTTCAGAACCAAGAAAGTTCACCACCAGGCTGCAGTCCTAACAATGGATCAGGCTCCCTTCTGAGGAGGGACCTGAATTGCCTTAGTACTTGGGGCCGGGTGCCCCCAGAGCTGACTGTCGCTGTGGACAGGGTGATCGGGATCCCTCAAAAGTTTTAGTATAAGCAATGGCTATGGTAAAGTCCTGAGCCCAATGACTCAACTTTCAGCCAAACCACAGTACAGTCGGGTCTATAAAGGGAATGGTTACATGGGGGAGGTAACGCAGTTGCAAATAATTAACCCTTTGAGATCAAAAGGGCAGTGTGTACCCACAGGCAAAGTTCAGAAGGGCTAGGAAAGGAAAAGAGATGGAAAGAGGAATGCAGGGAGGAAGTGGGAGAAGTGAAAGTACGCTAGAGGGGATTGCAATCATTGAGAAGAAATGATGTGTGTGTCGAATGTAACACTGATGGCGGCTCTGTAAACCTTCACCCAGTTCACAACAAAACATTTTAAAAGTCGGGAGGTTCCTTTCAAGCTCTAGAATCTACAATGTACCAGGTCACCATGTGCAGCACTGAGTGGCAGCCCTGCCAGGAACCTGCTGCCACCCTGGGCACTGAGGTGGAAATGGACACTGTCACTGAAAACAGAAATCTTTCCTTTCCTCTTGGGCTCTGAGTCGTGAATTTCCATAGCTGTAAACCACATTTGGAGACACCAGTCTCACAGTCGTTCTACAAAGGAAGTGGTGAAAGGATGGCTTAGAGAGTACTTCCCGTGTGCCAAAAAAGGGAGCAAAGAAGCAGAAAGCATGCGTGTGTCCAAGACTAACAAATTATGATCATTTGGAATCTGTTCTGTATTTTAAAATATCTTTTGCAGGATGCGTTAGGACTGAGCAATAGCTGTAGCCAATTTTTTTTTTCTTTTTCGATAGTCCTAAGAAGATCAAAGATGGAACCGACAAAGACCTGTTAGAGCTTGCATGAAGCTGTTCTTAAAAAAAGAGAGGAAGGAGGAGGTAGGCCCATGAGCCCGGGGAAGAAACTACATATTTAATTAGGAGCAAGTTGACTTCCCTCCTGGCTGCCATGGATTGTCTGAAAAAAGGACTTGTGGCCTGTGCCATCTAGTTCTCACCGTACACTACCACCAAGGAAAGGTTCTCAGTGAAACCAAACTTCTGGGACCTTCATCGTCAGAGTGCTCTCTTACTCCTCCCAAGGGCTAAATGCTTCTTTGTGGCCAAGAGAAATGACATTAGTATCTGGAACCTTTTGCTGAAGCAAGCCTTTCATTCATACTCATTAGTCATGTAGGCTGGAGAATGGCTGGGGAAGACGAGGAAGTTTCTAGAAGGGGTACACCACCTACCAAGTCACGTTTCAATACGTATTTTGATTTTGCCTTTGTAAAGGTAGATCTGGCATAGTCTCCATTTGTGCATGTTTTAAAATTCAATTATGAATAATTATGGCACGTTATTTATGTGTGTGCATATTATACATAAACATGTATACACGCACATAAAGAGACAGAGAAAGAAAGTGAGTAATGTATTTATTCAGCCACTTATTTTCTTCAAATTATCAACAAGCACTCTGTATCACATTAACTTAGAAACTTAAGGCACATGCTTGGAAAATGTACAGAATCAAAAATTTTCCAGGGGAAGCCAGCAAACCCAGGGACAAGGAAACAACGAGAGATCTAAAATCGATGGTGAGGAGGGTATAGAATACCTGGTGGGGTTTGATCAAGTACAATGTAGCTGAGAGGAAGTGCAGAGAGCCAAATGAAGGCCGAACATGACAGTGGGACAGAAGGAAAGTAAAAGGAAATAGAGGAAAGAACTAGGTGGCAAAAGGCATTTACAGAGGTCTAAATACAGGCGTGTACATATGTAAATATGTTTATATGTATATAAAAATAGGGATATAGGTCTATGTAAATATATTTATAGGTTAAGTTTTAAGGTAACAGATGGACGTTGGGCCTCTACTGAAGTCCTTCCTCAATGCAAGAACACTTTGTTCTAATAATCTGGCATCCTGTGATGCTCATCTTTCTGACATGATCGCTGAAGACAAAATGGGTATATAAGCAAATGTGGTGAAGAAAGCTGATGGTGCCCGGCTATCAAAAGATATAGCATCTGCGGTCTTAAAGGCTTGAATTTAAACAAGCAACCATGTAGCAGGAAGCAACAAAACCCACATGGAAGAAGCATACTAACCCGTGTGATTACGAGGTGTCGATATGATCAGATATCAGAAGACCCCAAACAAACAACCATTTAAAAATTAAAAAACAAACAAACAACCATTTATATTCAAATTAGGGAGGTCAGAGTGGAGACCCAAAGCCCATCTGTAGACAACTGTATGATGCAGCCAGGGTGCAGCATAGCACCAATGAAACACACAACATTCCTCTAGTTCTTTAATGGCCCCCCCTCCACTATCATGACCCCAGTTCTATATTACAAATCTTGCTAGACCAGAGCATGTACACTGGTACAAATAAGAGCTCTTGACACACAGAATCCAGGACATATAACATATATAACACCCTCTCAGGACCAATAATAAGAGTAGCCATATCAAGAGGGTAGGGGGAAGGTATGGGACAAAGGGGGAGAAAGGGGGAACCGATCGATCCAATGATCGAACATACAGTCCGCAACCCCAGGGGGACAACAACAGAAATGTGGGTGAAGGGGGACAGCAGACAATGTATAATATGAACAATTAAAAAAGAGGAAC
>NW_022111312.1:11856009-11861566 GCF_000313985.2 Echinops telfairi
AATGATGATGGCAACAAATGTACAAATGTGCTTTGGCACATGGATGGATGGATGGATGGATTGGGGTAAGAGTTGTTTGAGCCCCCAATAAAATGATTAAAAAGAAGAAGAAGAAAGGCAGTTGTCCTATCCTTTCCTGCAGTTTGCTTTGATTTCTAGATGTGCCTGAAGGCCCTGCTGGAACATCCGTGGAATCTGGAAAATCCTTTTTTGGTGTCTCGGGCTGCTGTCACACAAACACCAACAGGGACTCTAACAAATTTAGTTTCTCACAATTTGTTGTACTTGTTAGGTATAATCAAGCTGGCTCCGACACATGGAGGATCCTATGTACAGCAGGACAAAACACTGACTGGTTCTGTATCATCCTCACAATTGCTGTTTGAGCCCACGGTTGTGGCCACTGTGCCAATCCATCTCATTGAGTCAGTCTTCCTCTTTTGTGCTGACCCTGGACTTTACCAAGTGCAATGTCTTTTTCCAGAGGCTGGTCTCTTATAATGCCCACAGTATGACAAGGCAGTTTCATCATCCTCCCAGTTTTAATTCAACGCGCTGCCATTCTGACTCAAAGTTACCCAACAGCACCAAGGAGAACCAGCCTTTCTCCCTCAGAGCAGCTGGTGGTTTTAAACTGCTGACTTTGAATTTAGCAGCCAAATGTATAACCCACTATGCCATCAGGGCTCCTCACACAGAGTTCAGGAGGTAGAAGTCCACATTCCGGGTGCCAGCTCTAGGGAAAGGCTTTCTCTTCATTGGTGCTAGAGGAAAGTCCTTGTTGCTTTAGATTTGCTTCTTGGAGAGTTCCGTGTGCCTTGCTATCTATTTTACCCCATTTCTGCTCCTTATGTGCTTACTTAATCTCTTTTATATCTTAAAAGGGAGAAAGAAGAGGCTTTCTACTTCCTTAAAGAGTTTCAGTCTGGGAAACCCACAGGGGCAGTTCTACCTTGCCCTAGCAGGGTAGCTCTGCGTCGGCGGAATTGGCTTGATAGCAGAGTGAGTGCTATCTCAAAAAAGATGGACTTAAGACAAACTTCACATGAATTCTGCTTCATTAATATAAAAAAATGGACTGTTAGCCAAAGGCATAGAGGTTAGGATTTATACCACATATTTTTTTTGGGGGGGGGGCAATTATTTCCATAGCATTCTATCCTTTGTCCCCCTGCAAATCCATATCCTTGACACATACAAACAACATTGGCTGCCAACACATTACCCCAAAGTCTTGAACTCCAAGTTCAAAATTGTATCTTCTGAATAACCTATATTAAATTTGGAGGTGGGAGGTAGACTTAGGCATATTCCATCATGTGGCAAAATTTCCTCTTCATCTGTGAATGTGTGAAATTTAGATTACAAGTTAACTCTTTCCAAAGTACTAAGGAGTTAACTCCTAAGAGTCCCTCAGATAGTTAACATTTATTGTGCCAACATGGCCAATAAACACATGTGGGACTAATTGAAGGGCGGAGAGATAAATGGCTTGTCCAGCCTCGCCTTTCTTGTCTCTTGCTCTTTGATCCACTGACCAATGTGCGGCTGCCTTGCTAGTTCTGTGCCTCAATTTGCAAGCTACACTACCTGTGGGACACCTAACCCGTGGACTGTGTCACGTAATTTGAGGTTCCTTCAAGACCTGTTTCGCTACACTATTGGAATTTACATTTCTTGAGCTGGGGACTGTCGGCCCCTGTCATCTGGCTGACTGTTGGTGACCTGCCTTGCTGTTTGTAGCCTGTGCCCAGATAGCCTGAATTGCTCTACAGAGGACTACCCAGCGGCCCTCAAGATTTGGGACTGCCAGTGTCTCACAAATGTCTCACAGGAGTGAGTTGCACTGAGCCATTTGTACTGCTTTATAATTTAATTTACTATTTATTTCTTATGTTATATATCTATATCTATATCTATATATATATAATTATTAGCATTCTGGTTGTGTTTCTCTAGTGAACCCTGTCTAACACAGTCCCAAACCTAGCAAAACAATTAAGTTAGCTCTCAAGGCTTGAAGAGCCTGGTGGTGTAGTGGATTACACGGTGGGCTGCTAACTGCAAGTCAGCAGTTAGAAGCTACCAGGTGCTCTTCAGGAGAAAGACAAAGCTTTCTGCTCCCTTAAAAACTTACAGCCCCAGAAACCCACAGAAGGCAGTTCTTTGTCCTTTAAGGGTCACTATGAGCCTAAATTGACTTGATGACAGCAAGCTTGGCTTTGAGTGAAAGATTTACAGCTTCAGAAACCCACAAAGGCAGTTTTAGCCTGCCCTATATGGCCACGTAAGAGTCAGAATTGACTCAATAACAGTGAGTTTGGTTTCTGAGTTTGGCTAAAGCTTGGAAAGAATCCTCTCTTCTATGAGATCATTTGGGCAATGGCTCTACTTTCCAGATTCTGCATGTTGGTCACACTTCTGGATTCTTTGTGGAGGTCCCTGGGCTTCAGTTCTGCCTTTCAAGCCCAGTGGAATAGAAATTCTGCTCCCCACTTTGGGCAATCCCATTCTCCAAGTTAGAGTGGTGATCCCATCCCCTTGGTCCCAGTAAGCTCTATTCTTCTGCACTCTGGGCACTGCTTACCATCCCACCAGCTTTGGGTAATGACCTTATTCTCCTGGGACACTTTAACAACAGCCTTACACTCTGGAACTGAAACCAAGCTGTCGAAGATCTGACTCTGTGAAACTCAGGAGGCTGTGGCCCCGCCCTTTGAAACAGAGAAGGCCTTGCTTTCCAGGTTCCTTCCCAGGGGCTCCAGGGATGGTCCTTTTCTTTTCTTGGAGGGCAGCAGTTGTAATTTCTTGGCCTATTTCCTGCCTGTGGAATTCCAAAAGGCAGTTAGTATCCTTTCCTTTTGTTCTTTGTCCCCCCTTCAGTGTAATATCAGCTGCTGAAGTGTAGCGTTCCTTAATGCGGCTCTTCCAGCCCTAGTCCCTGTGACTCCTACACAATGACTGGAGGGAATGCAAATAAGGCGTATAGAAGCTGGGATGGTTGGAGTTATGTATCAACCTGGCTTGGCCACGCTTCTCAGTATTGCATGGTTGTCCTTCACGAACTGCTATAATCATCCTCCACTGTGTATTATAAATCTTGACCTCTATGCCTTAATGAAACATGGTTGTTATATTAATGACGATTCGTTTTTTGTTTGTTTGTTTGTTTGTTTGGATTGAATGGGGCACGATTAGGGTGAGGTGCACTTAAGTCAAACCACTACCCTTGCTTGAGTCACATTTTTTTTATCTCACAAGAGATAACAAAGGAGGGAATGGAGAGAGGGGACCTTAATACCATCAAGAGAAAAAAAGCTGGATGTATAGCCTGTCTTTTGGGCCTAGGAGACAAAGAGATGTTAACACTGGAAATGACGAAATAGCGAGAAGCAGTAGCAGCAGAGGCAGTAGAACTAGGAGACTAAGAAGAAAATGGGGTGGGGCGGGCTGACTGCCTTTTGGCAGGAGGCTTGCAGGCAGAAGGGGTGCCTCTGGACATATTAGTAAGCTAAAAGAGCTTTGAAACACTTGCCTGAGCAGGACAAAAGTTGGGGCAGAGAAGTCAGAAAGAAACCTGTTGCAGGTAAGGCCAAGAAGCAGTTGTCTTGGCAGAAGAACTGTACTGAGTCATTTCTGACCCTGAATAGCTCCCCAGTAAGCCCCACAATTGTGAGTATTGTCTGAGTTCAGCGTGGCCATTGCAGCAAATTATCAAACTAGCAGTGAGATGTGTGGGAAGGGTGACTGGAGTCAGAACTGGTAAAAAGGTTGGAGAGAGGGTGTGTGTGACCTCTGTTTCCAGGGGCCAGTCTTTGGCTAATGGAAACGGTGGTTCTCTCTTCTGCCCTTCTGAAGTTCGAGGGGGTCAGATAACCCAGTCAGACCATTTTTACAGGTTTAATCTAACAGAAGATTATGTAACTACATCCTTGGTGAATATTCTAGGACACATGTCCTTAGTCTGTACAACACAATTTTCCAAATCTTTAAAGTTTTGTTTTTGCTTTTCTCAGTTCATTTTTAACCTATCCCGTTCCTCTCGCCTTAGAAGCAGCAAGGAGAAACTACACAACTCCTTTGAGATCATGCTTAGATATCCTCATTCAGATATTCAAATTCATCACTGACTAACTCTTCTCTCCACCATACATTTGAAAATAATTCAGACAAGTTCTTTGGCACTGCATTAACAATTGCCTTTCCTCCCTTATGCAATCATGTTCATAATTTTCCTTTAAAACCTCATCAGAAGCATATTTAACATCTATATTTCTAGCACCATTTTGTTGGTGCCACTGTATTCTCGAAGGCAACAGGCATTTTGTCTTCAGTGCTCCTCACCTCACTTTCTTCTAAGTCCTCACCGGAATTCTACCAGCAGTCTCTTCAAAGCAATCTAGGCTATTACAATGAGGAACTTTAAAAGCACCCAATTTCAAAACTACTTCCGGATTTAAGGTATCTGTTTGAGGAGCACCCCACTCTTCTGTTACCAAATTCTGTCTTTGTTACCTAGTGCTGCTATAAGAGAAATACCACAATCTGATGGCTTTAGGAAATACAAATTTAATTTCTCAATAGGAGGCTAGAAGTCCAGATTCAAGGTGCCAGCTTTTTAGGGAACAATTTTCTTTCTGTTGGCTCTAGAGGAAGGTCATTGTCTCTTCAAATTCTGTTTCATGGTTTCTTGGAGAGCTCCATACTTCCTATGTCTTGCCATTTATTTGACCCCATCTCTGCTCTCTCACATGATTGTTTAATCTCTTTTATATCACAAAGGAGATCGACTCAAGACAAACCCTATAGTAATCCCGTCTTTTTAACATAACAAAGACAACCCATCATAACCCATAACGGGGTCAAAACCACAGCCATGGAGGTTTCAATTTACAACACTTCTTTTTTGTGTGGACACAATTCAATCCATAACATACAATCCTGAATTCAGTTGTGAACAGATTTAAAACAGATGATCATTACCCTTTTAGGATAACTTTTAAAACAAGATTTGTTCCTCCCCTAATACAGAAAGTAAGATAAGGAGTAGCCTTTTGAAATTGACAGTTTAGTGGGTCTCATGTAATACCATGTCCTTGAATGGAGACAGAAGCATAATTCATAGGCTACATTGTTCTCCTTTATTTGGACCATAACATGGAAGATAGATTATTTTCTAAAATGATTAAGTGAACTCACCAATTAGCCAGTTGGTGTATCAATCCTGAAGGAAGAGCATCTTAAACTCTTCTTCTGTTAAGAGCCAGCTGTCACGCGTTGTCCGAGTTCACCAGAGCTCGATGACGAGTCCAAATCAAAGAATGAGTGCAAAGTCACGGTACAAAGCCCACGAAGTTACTTCAAACTAGAAATCACTTTGCACTTTTAAGGGTGTTCCTCCCCCCCCAATTTGTTTTTCTTCAATAACCATGTTCTGCTTGAGCGAACACAGTAATTTTGGAGCTGCCTTGGTGCTTAATCTACACGCTCTTTCTGGGTGCAGGAACCATGGTCAGCAACAATCAAACCCGGAGAATGGTAAGCATTCCTTGGAGTA
>NW_022111312.1:11866101-11867128 GCF_000313985.2 Echinops telfairi
GTGCAACCCCTTACTCAGGTCACAGCCTAATGATGTCTCCTTGGGGATGTGGAATACTACATATATACATGTAGGCTCTGTGAAGAGCTCTCTCACCTTCTTCCTGGGGATCCTGCATCTGGTTTGTTAGGGGTTGAACTGGTGGCCTGTCATTGTGGTGTGCTAGCTCTGGGAGCTGATGGCAGCTGCTACACTGCTTGCTGACTTTGTATTTACCTGACTGCCTCCATTGGCTTGTGATCTCCCACTTCCTGGGTCATCTTCATGCTTCCTGGTTAATTGGTCCCAGAGGCTCTGTGAGGTGCAAAGAGGCTCTGGCTTAGCATCTGACTCTTGGATGTGAGCTGGATTGTGCATGTCCACTCTGTGGCTATGTGGGCTCTCTTGATATAAATTTATTTCTGATACATATATAAGTGTCATTAGTTTTGCTTCTCTAGAAAACCCAACCCAACCCAACCCGCACATATATAAAATCCCAAGACTGTACAGGAAAGTTAATGGAACTAATAGAAGGCTTCAGCAAAATCCTAACAAAATCTGTAGGATTCCTCTACACGTATAAAGAGAACTCTCAAAAGAAAATCAGGAAGATAAAACTATTCACAATTGCCCCCAAAGTAATAAAATAACTAGGGATATTAAAAAAAAGTACAAAGAAAGCTATAAAACACTATTGAGATGAGCCAGGGTATAGCACCTATGAAACATACAATATTCTTCTAGTTCTTTAATTCTCTCCCCCCACTATCATGACCCCAGTTCTACCTTACAAATCCGGCTACACCAGATATACAGTGGTACAGATAAGAGCTCTTGACACATGGAATCCAAGGCAGATCAATCTGTCAGGGACAATAACAGGAGTAGCAGTACGATGTGGGTAGAAGGAAGGTGGGGAGAGAAAGGGGGAAACGATCGCAATGATCTCTGTATGTATAACAACCCTGTCCCGCCCCCCTGTGACTAACAACAGAAACATGGATGAATGAAGACAGATGATGTAAGATATGAAAATAATAATTCA
>NW_022111312.1:11867228-11869111 GCF_000313985.2 Echinops telfairi
ACAATAACAGGAGTAGCAGTACGATGTGGGTAGAAGGAAGGTGGGGAGAGAAAGGGGGAAACGATCGCAATGATCTCTGTATGTATAACAACCCTGTCCCGCCCCCCTGTGACTAACAACAGAAACATGGATGAATGAAGACAGATGATGTAAGATATGAAAATAATAATTCATAATTTATCAAGGGTTCATGAGGGTGGGAGGGTGGGAGAGGGAGAGAAAAAGAACCCCACAACAACAAAAGAGACTGATATAAATAGAAAAATATGCCATGCATATGGATAGGAAGAACTAGACATTGTAACAATGTTTGTACTACCCAATATAATATAGAGATACAAAGCAGCCCCAATCCAAATTCCAACAGCATTCTTTAAAAAACTGGAAAACCTAACCAGCATTTTTATATAGAAAAGAAAGAGGCCCTGGATAGCTAAAGCATTACTGAAGAAGTAAAAACAAAGTAGAAAGCCTCATATTTCCTAAGTGCTGAGCCTACGTACACAACCACAGTCGTCAGAGCAGCCTGGCACTGGTGCAACAGACACACAGGCCAATGGAACAGGACTGAGGCCCCAGAAATAAACCTGCCCAGCTATGGACAGTTAATCTTCAACAAAGGGTAGAAATTCAGTAAATGGAGAAGACATTGTCTCTTAACAAATGGTGCTGGCAAAACTTTATATACAATTACAGAAAAAAATCAAACAACCTGACCATACACAAAAATAAACAAACTGGATTAAAGACCTAAATTTTAAACCTGGAAACTATAAAGTTCATAAAAGAAAAATTAGAGACAAAGTTACAGGTCCTAATCCATGACATAAAGAGAATATCAATCATAACTAAAAAGTACAAACAGAAGATAAACTAGATAACTGGAACCTCTTAAAATGAAATATTTATGCTCATTAAAAGTCTTTACTAACAGTGAAAAAAACAAGCTACAGACTTGGGGAAATTTTGGCAATAACATATCTGACAAGAATCTAATTCTCTAAAATTTATAGAAACGTTCAACATCTCAACAACAAAAAGACATACAACTTAATTAAAACGTGGGCCAAGTATGAAGAGACGCTTCACAAAAGAAGATATTCAGGCGGCTATGACAATGTCTAATATTTAAAATAATTGTCCCACAACCTAAATACTACATTTCAGTTTTGGTGAAATGAAATAATAATCCTTTAATTTAATACTAGACTTTGAAAACCTACTGAAAAAAAGAATACATTTTGGCATAAATCCAGAACATAATTTCAATGTCCTTCACTGACCCATAGTGTTCTGGGGGACAACACTGTAACACAGTATGGGAATTGTGCCCAATCTGACTTCACCACGCTGAGGTGAAACACTAAGGGTGTGCAACAGAACAGCAAGGAGGGCAGAGCAAGGAAGTTTCGAGGGAATACCAAAAAATAGACTTTGGGACCAGGGTGTGGCACCCCATAAGACTTGACCAGAAAACACTCCTAAAGGTCAACAAACAGTCCTTGAACTATTTACAGGCTTTTCTTTTTTGTTGTCCTTGTTTTGTTTTCTTTTGTTGCTTTGTTTTGCTCTGTCTTATTTTTTTGTGCATATTATTATCTCTGCAGGTGTATCTACATAAGATAGGTGGGATAAATAATCTGGAGAAAACAACGGGACCAACTGTTCTGGGGGTCATGGGAGAGGGGGAGGCAGGGGAAAGGAAGTGGGTATTAACAAACCCAGGGACAAGAGAACAAGTGATCCAAAATGGATGGTGAGGAGGGTGTAGGAGGCCTGGTAGGGCTTGATCAAGAGCAATGTAACCGAGAGGAATTACTGAAACCCAAATGAATGCTGAACACGACAGTGTAACAAGAGGAAAGTAAAAGGAAATAGAGGAA
>NW_022111312.1:11869861-11924563 GCF_000313985.2 Echinops telfairi
CAGAGCTGGAAACAAAGGGAATCCAAGACAGATAAATTCCTCAGGACCAATAATGAGAGTAGAGGACCAATAATGAGAGTAGAGATGCCAGGAGGGTGAGGAGAAGGTGGGGGACAAAGGGGAACCGATCACAATCATCTACATAAAACCTACTCCCTGGGGTAAGACATGGAAAAAAAAATAATTTATAAATTATCAAGGGTTTGTGAAGAAGGGAGAGTGGGGGAGGGAGGGGAAAAATGAGGAGCTGATACCAAGGGCTCAAGTAAAAAGAAAATGTTTTGAGAATGATGAGGGCAACCAATGTATAAATGTGCTTGACACAATGGATGTATGTATGGATTGTGCTAAGAGCTGTCCGAGCCCCCAATAAAATGATTTGTATATATAAAAAGAACATAATTTCAAAATAAATAGCCATGGATATACAACAACTTTTATTTGCCTTTTAATTACATGAATAGTACAAACACATTGCTTAAAATATTTAAGCAATTTTCTTGAATTTAACAGAAGGAAAGAAACTGAAGTGAAACTGTAGGAATTGCTGAACTTCAGATAAATGTTTCTTCAAAACAAGAGATACTAGTTCCTAAAAGATTCCTCTAAAGTTAAAAAAAAAGATTAAGAGAAACATTAAGCCATTGGGTTATTACTGTTTTAAATCCTACATGATTCTTAATGGACATATGTTTACATTTATAGATAGTAAACTTAGCCTCCTGTCTCATAAAACTCAGAAGACACCACTGGTGTCTCAACTAAACAAAGCAATAAAAGTCACATTTATATGTTAAAAAACTTTATAACTTTAAATCTACCTTAACATTATGTTCCAAGAAAACTTAATAGGGGATGGCTAATCTGAAAGGAAAAGGTATAGATCACTTTCAAGAAAGGAAATGCATCATAGGGTTGTGTTGATCACTAACATCAATTAAAACCCAATGAAGGGGACACAGGCGCTCAGAGTACCAGGCGATCCTCGCCTCCCTCCTGAATTACCTGACCAATGGACATCTGGCTTTGCTGTTTCAGAAAGCACTGCTTCTTACATTCCATCAATTGTTCAAAATCACGCCACATTTTTGCTTGTTTCATATTTGGACCATGACTTTCTCGTACAGTTTTTTGTTTTTCCCGGAGCTTCTGCCAAAGCAAAACAAAAACAAACCAAGAATAATTAAGCATCAATGATAGGGATTTCCTTCTATTGCTATGGTGAGAGACTACGTCCTGTTTTGTATATTTGATGAAAATCATTAACTTAATCACAAGCTATCCTATGATGTATCAGAACTAAGGTGATAAAAGCCAACTAAATTTATAATAATAGAACAACATGAAGTTAGAAAGACTAGAACAATACAAAAGAAAAGGGGAAAAAGGAAAAGAGGACAAGAAAGCCAAACAGCATCATGGTCTATGACAAACATTTTAGTTTTATTTATTTATTGTTTTTTTTATCGTTTTATTAGGGGCTCATACAACTCTTATCACAATCCATACATACATCAATTGTGTAAAGCATATTTGTACATTCATTGCCCTCATCATTCTCAAAACATGTGCTCTCCACCTAAGCCCCTGCCATCAGCTCCTCATTTTTCCCCTCCCTCCTCCCTTATTTATTGTTTTTTACATTTTTTTCCAAAATTTATTATTAATTGGGAGTTAATACATATATAATTCCATAGTTCATTCACATCAAGCAGAATTGTATAATTGCCATCACCATCTCCCTTTTACCCTACCACCACCAGTGTACCTGGCCCCCCCCCCCCAAGCCCTTATTCTACTTGCTGTCCCTGTAGGATCATCATCCTAGGTTTCATCTACAGGAACACAGAAAAACAGACAATACAGGTTCAAGAGGGGACCTCAATGACATCATATCTCTGAGAGATTCAGTTTTAGTTTCAGAAAAACTGAGTTTAAACCTTAGCTTTGTCATTACCTGTCTGGCCTTAAGCAAGACAGTTAGTTTCTCATCTTCAGTTTTCTCAGCTGTCAATTATGAAAAATAATAGGAGACAATAACAATATCTGCTTCATAAGATTATTTTTCCATATGACATAATAGATGTCAACATACTTGACAAATGGTCAAGTGTTGTATATGGCATTATTAAAAAGTCTATTATATACTGAAAAAGGATATGCTGTAAGCATGCTCTCCACAAATCTAATTATATGTCTATTTCATAAGGAGAAGGCTCAGTCTTTAAAAAAAAAAAAAAAAGCCTACTATTAAGTGGCTTAAATCCATGTCAGAATTGTTGTTACAATAGCAAATAAGGTTGTGCATGCCCAAACTGCTCTACTTACTGATTCTACAATTACAAAAAGGAGTAAGAAACACTTTCAATATATATGCAAAGTATCCTTGGTTTCCTATTGTAGCAAATTAAGGCTGAATGACTGAAGACGGGGTAGGCATATCAGGGACAACACACACAGGATTACAGGGAGGGAAAGGGGCAGGGAGATGGGGAGAGGACAGAAACCAAGAAACAGTGAAAAGAGCCCAGAGACATCAGTGTTTGCACAAAGTGTTACAAAGGCTCCAGCAGGGCACAAAGAAACAGCGAAGGCAAAGAAGCATATTTATATAGCAAGCTCCTCACGTCTTCATGTGCTAGTGTGTGAGCTAAAAGTCTACAGTCACAGATGAAAATGTAGGAGTTGGTATGTTTCCAAAGAAAAGGACCACACTCATCCGCTCACTCCAGCTTTGGATTAATGGAAGCAAAGTTAATGGCAAACAATGAAAGAGAGAAAAAGAATTTTTTTAAAGAAAATGATGAAATAGTTGGCATGCGAATATGTCTATTTAAGGCTATGCTATAAATAAGGCATCGTATAGCCAACAAGTTTATCCTTATAATCTAAAATAAAAATATTTAGAGAGGTCATTATGTCAGACCAGGAATTTAAGAGTTAAGATTAAGGTACTCCTTAAACTATAACTTTAAAATTACAAGAATCGTTTGCTTGTGAAAAATCCCAGCAACCTAGAAAAGCTATTTAAAGAACCAAAGACAGGATGGGGCTGTCTGAAATATTAAATTCAATGTACTTCATAATCACAGGTGCTGGGAAACCCTTAACTTTACAAATACAGCTGATTTGGTAAGGTGTACCTGCTTTATTTTTAATCTTATCACTGTCACTCAAGAGTTTATTGTGTTAAGAGTTGCAACAATCTTCAGTATTCTTTAAAGGAGGAGGAGTGTATTGTATGGGAAAAAGCTGCACCCTCTAGTACAGTATTCCACAGCAGATCGGAAAACAAATGTTGTCTGGAAGTCTGTGGATATCTGGTTGATGGTAGCTTTGAGGGTGTGGGCTCCCTTCCCTCTGAAAGGCAAGGTTTGTGCTGGGCTTGCCTTAAGCATTTAGATCTACACCAAGGGAAGTGAGGAGACAGAAACTTCGTTTCTTTTTAAAAAGTAATGCTGTATTGTGTTGTCAGTGAAGGTTTACATAGAACTAGAGGTTCCCATTCAACTATTTCTACAGAGTGGTTCAGTAGCTGGGCGCTATATTCTTCACAATGTGTCAAGATTCTCATTATTTCCCTTGTTTGAAACTTTGTTTCAAATGATCTAGCCTGAAATTGGGCAATCACTAATCTTGCTGAAATAAATTCGCTGTGGAATGGCATCTATTTCACAGGGAGAAGGCCCTTTCCCGAAAGATCTTGCATTAAACCACTTCACGGAAAGGGGAAAGAGCAATTTTTAATCAGACTTAGCAATTAACTCTGGGTCTTGGAAAAGGCTGAAAGCTTGATAAATACGTACTTCTCTGCATGGCTTCTATCCAGAATACTTTTTAAGACAAAAGACAGTGAGAAATGAAAATGAAAGTGTGAAAAAAGACTTTACATATAAAACACAAGTCTATTGCCAACCATATGTAGTCTTTAAAAAAAACAAAATCCGTAGTTAAATACGCCACAAATAATTACAAAGTGACTCAAATGCATGCTCATGAACATGCAAATTCTTTTCCTTTCCTTCTGAGCAGGTGAATTATCATCGTACATAACGAATAAAGTATACAGAATGTCCAATGTATGTAGTAAGTGGAGAAACAATCCTTAGAAAGATTTCTTTTTTAAATGTATTTGGTTTTTTACTAATGTGATGGGCAAGGGGTCCTTGGGGCACACTGGTTATGAACTGTGCTGCTTAATCATAAGGTCAGCCTTTCAAAACTACCAGCTGCTCCAAGAAAGAAAAACATGGTTTTCTACTCCCCAAAAGAGTCATAGCTGTGGACATCCACAGGGCAGCAGTTGCACCTGTCCTGTAGGGTGGCGGTGGATCGGAATTGACTCCATGGCAGTGAGTTTTTTGAATCATACAACGGGCATTGACTCACAAACCCACGCAAACAGAAATGACCGATTCTCTGGGTCTATGGTAGGAAATGTATATGGGATGAGCCTGGAATGCTGTCAGACCAAAGCATCAGGAAACCAACAAGTCTAGCACAACTGTTTCCAGAGGATTCCGGAGCTGAGTGGAAGAGGCTCCCACTGGCCCCCATTGGGGCACTTGGAGTACTGAGCAGAACAGTCACTGTAATTAACTGAAGCACCATTACCATTTATTTAGAACTCAAGAGGCATAAAGATCCGTTTGAAGGATGACAGCAATTTTTATTTTGGAAACCAGAGTAAATCAGTGAATCAAGCACAAAGTCTGCCTTTGTTATATGTGTACTGCAGGATAACAAAATAGTTCATAGGGAGAAGTTGCTCTTTACAGAATTATTCCAGCCAATTAAAGAAGAAGGAATGCCACAATTAGAATATCCTCTAATAAGTTAATAAACCATCAAGGGCTGACTGCATCTCTGAAAGACTGCCACCTGAGAGAAGCACACCCCACTCAGAGTGCCTTTAGATCCATCTGCTATAACATAGGCCACAGAAGGAGCATGCTAATCAATGCCAGCAGGACACCATCAGCCAAGTGTGGAATGTAGGAACACATAGGACAAATGACCAGTTTTGTTTTGTTTATACCCAACCAATAAACTATAAAGAAAATAAAGAGAGAGGGAAGTGTAATCTAGGGAAAAAGAGACAAGATGTATTCACCGTATGGCAATATAAGAATTTTTTTCAGGATCCTGATTCAGACAAATAAATTATTAAGAAATTACAAGACAATTGGTGAAATTTGAGCACTGACCTGGGAGGTGGACATTATGCAATTGCTGCTAAATTTATTTTCAGAGTGATAATAGTTTTGTGACTATTTTTTAAAAGTCTTTATGATACATACTGAACTATAATCAGAGGAAACAATAGGATATGTGTGATTTCCTTCAAAATAATTTGAGTAAAGATAATAAGAAAGTGATCAAAAGAGAGGAAGACCCTCAGTGAGATGGAATGACATAGTAGCTGCAACAATGGACTCACACGGAACAGTTGTGGGGATGACACAGACACAGGCAGTGTTTCCTTCTGCTGTAGGTAGGGTCACCATGAATCGCAGCTATCTTGATGGCAGCTATCTCGACAGCAACAAAAAATAACTACCAACGGTAGATAAGGAGAGAACTTGGATGGGGCACTGGTTAAGCACTCAGCTGCTAACCAAAAATAAGAACACTGGTCTGAACCCAGCAGCTGCTCCATGGGAGAAACATATCTATATCATACATGGCCGAGTTAACTCAATGGGGCAGTTCTACTCTGTCCTATAGGATTGGCTTTGAGTCAGAATAAACTCCAAGGCGGTGAATAGGCAAAGGGTTTGTTCGTTTTCAGTTTAGTGGTTTAAATTATAGCCAAAAATAAGATTGGCCATGGGTTTAATTGTTGAAATTGGTTGATGAGGACACTGGCGTTGATTATATTATTCTTTCTACTTTTATATAGGTCTGAATGTTTCCAATATAAAAAAATTCTAAAAAAGAGAATGAGGGCGTGAAGGAGGGGAAGAAGGAGGGGGAGGAGAAAGGGGAGAGACTGGAGAGGGTTCGGGTGGGGGGGGGACAGAGAAGAGAGAATAAACATGCACTGAGTGCCTGTTTGTGCACTTGACCATTTATTTAGCAACTACTCCATTATTGTTTTCTAAATCATATACTTTTTTGAAGCTAACTTTTAGACTATTTCACGTTTCTGGGAACAAATTCAATTTTTTAGGTAAAAGCAGAAATGTGTATATGCTTTTAGAAATGATTTTAAATCTGAAAATATAATAAAAATAAATAATTTTGCCCTCAGCAATTTTCTGAGCCAGACCATTATCTTGTTAAAGCATACAAATGCATCAGACTGAAACAAAGCCCTACTTTCCATTTGCCCTTTAAGAATACACAAGCAGCTCTGAGATAGATATATATATATAATCATTTCAAGGTTGCAGGCTCAAGAATATCTGAACAGTGAAATTATACACCTGTATTTGTCAGAATTTTAACAATAACGCAGTTAAATCATGCCTGACTATGAGGCTACAAAGTCAGCATTGTCATTAGAAAATCAAGTCAGGAAATTCAACTTTCAATGGCGAAGCTCAAAGAGAAACAGATAGAGTGGGTAGATAGTGAAGTGTAGTTAGCCTTCACAGTGCAATAAGGACTTCAAATCATTATAGATAACCTTAGAGTTTATTCAGCCAATTAAAAAAAATTAAATCTCAAATCTACCTACTTCAGTTTCTATCTGAGGAAATGAACATAGGCTCCTGAATGGATAAGGGTTTTGTCCAAAGCCTCAAGCCAGGCTACCTGGTGGTTGGTCATCTTTCCTCTGAGCTACAGATTAAAAACAATGGAGCTGATGGTCTTTAGCCAGCTGCTAAAATGTGTGGTTTGATAAAGTCAAGCAGAATAGTCAATTAGTTGGCAGTATAAGTCCTGATGGTCAGGATCCTTACCACCTCCTCTTCTTCCAGGAGAGGCCCAGAGGATGGAGAGAAGCCAACTCCACCTACAATACTCCTTTCTCAACCGCCCTGACGCCAGGCTGGCAGGAAAGGAGCGGAGTATCTCAGGCAGGGCTTGTCAGCAGTTTGTATTACGAGAATCTGTATTTGTAAAGAGCTTAGACCAGCTCCTGGCTCATAAGAGCAGCTTTGTACTTATTAAATAAAATGAATGAGTACATTTATACTTACTTCATAAACAGAGATAACGGAAAATAATCTCAAAAACTCCTATGGATATGTGGCATTTTTATTTGTTATAAAGAGCCTGGTAATAACCCTCTGCTTCTTAAAGCTAAGTAGCTGTGTTCTTCAAAACACTTCACCGAAAGAGCAAAAAGACAATCAACAGAATGGAAAAAATATTTTTTTGGCAATAACATTTCTGACGAGGATCTGACCTGGAAAACATTTAGAAAACTCTAACATCTCAACAGCAAAAAAAGAGAAATGATTCAACAGAAAAACAGGCAAAGGACAAGTACAAACATTTCTGCAAAAAAGACATTCAGGTGGTCTACAGAAAACACATGAAAAGATGTTCCTTCCTGATCGCTGGCCATTCAAAACCAAACCAGCGGCCAGCGAGTTGATGCTGACTTGAAGTGACCTATATGACAGAGAACAAGTGTCCCCATAGGTTTTAAACAATGGAATCTTTACAGAAAAGTCAGACTGAATGGGATTGAACCAGCAACCTTTCAGTTAGCAGCTGAGTATTTTAATTAACCGTGTGCCACCAGGTCTCTTTGCCAGTCATTAGAGAGAAGCCTATCAAAACTACCATGAAACATCATCTCATTCTGGCAACAATGGCACTAACAGAAAATCCCCAGAAAACAACAAATGCTGATGAGGTTGCAGGGAGACTTGAACTTTTATACATTCTGGGTGGGACTGTAAATGGCACAATCACGATAAAAATGGCGTAGCAATTCCTTAAAAAAGCTGTAAATAGAAATATCATGTGATCCAGTAACCCTAGTCCTCGCTATACATCCTAAAGAAATAAGAACTGTGATGAACAGATACATGCACACCCATGTTGGCTGTAGCATTAATCACAATAGCAAAAGGATGGAACTAATCTAACTGTTCATCAACAGATAAATGGATAAACAGCTTATAGATAAAAAAGGGATATTACCCAATGATAAAGAATAATGATAGAGAAATTGGACAGTATAAGATATGATAAAATAATAGTAATTTATAAATTATCAAGGGTTCATGAGGGAAGGAAGAGCGGGAGGGAGGGGAAAAAATGAAGAGCTGATACCAAGGGCTCAAGCAGAAAGCAAATGTTTTGAGAATGATGATGGCAACAAATGTACAAATGTGCTTCACACAACGGGGATGGATGGATGGATTGTGATAAGAGTTGTACAAGCCCCCAGTAAAATGATTAAAAAAAATGGTATACTGGAATGCTAACAAAAAAACAACGATAAATCTGCAAAACATTTCACAACATAGATGAATCTGGAGGACATTATGCTGGCTGAAATGTCAAAATGGGCAAGTATTGTATTTAGGCCATGAAAATAAAACAACAAATAGGTTTACAAGGGTGGGGAGGTGGGGGAAGGGGAAAAATGAGGAGTTGATACCAAGGGCTCAAGTAAAAAGTAAATATTTTGAGAATGATGATGGCAACAAATGTACAAATGTGCTTGACACAATGGATGGATGGATGGATTGTGATTAAGAGTTGTACGAGCCCCCAATAAAATGATTAAAAAAGAAAAAAGAATAGGTTTACATACGGAAGGACACATTTCTTGAAGGCTACCAGAGATAGAAGCCAGAGGCCAGTAGAAACCCTCACTAGATAGTAAACACATGCTAATTCTGTGAAGGGAAAGGCAACACTCACTAAGGGGGAGGTCAGCACCACATGACCAAGGCAAAGGAAGACACTGATAAGTATGCAAGAATAAAGGACAACTATGGTAAAGACTTCAATACACTCAAAAATAGTATACAGTGAACCCTCGCCACTTCGCGCTTCGACTTCCGCGGCTTCACTCTATCGCGGTTTTTGCGTAACAGCGCATGCTCTGTCATTACTGCCACTGATTGGCTCATACTGTACACGCTTGATGCCATAAATAATATAAGAAATAATAAATGATCATTGTAACGTCCAAAATGTTTTATTGTATTTTCCCTTTTTCGTTTAATAAATTGGGTAATACGAGTGTAATGGTGACTAAAGGGTGTTTTTTTCATGTCCCCTATGCTCTAACTACGAAAATATTTGATTTACAAATAAGGAATCCTACTTCGGGCAATTTCATTTATCACGGTAGGGTCTAGAACCGACTAACCGCGATAAACGAGGGTTCACTGTAATATATAAAAATTGCAACAATATAATAAGAAACAATAATTTTTGAGTGATTAGATATGTATATTAAATGGCAAGGTCATGGGACTATAACTATGTGCACATATAGGCATACTTGTGGCTTTGTCTATATACACATTGTATATGATGCATATATATTCATGTATATAATAGAGCATATATCTATAAAAACTTCTTTGACATAGTAAATTACCTCTCAGGACTGAGTTACTGGGATGAAGGCTAAGATCATTGTCTTGGGAGACATCTAGATCAATTGACACAGTATAGTAGCATATAAAGACAATGTTCTACAACATAGTTTGTTAAGTAGGATCTTGGGTCTTGAAAGCTTACAAGCCGTCATTTAAGATACAGCTATTTTTCTGTTCCTACTCAGAGCAAAGGAGTGTCAAGAAAACCAGATTCACTGAAGCAATCAGTCCAAAGGACACTGGCCCACATGAACCACAATCTCCTCTAGCCTGAGGCCAGAAGAATTAGAAGGTTCCTAGCTGCTACTACTACTGATCATTCTGACCTGCGACACAACAGAACAACGGTTCTCAACCTATGGGGCACGACCCCTTTGGGGGGTCGAACGACCCTTTCACAGGGGTTGCCTGATTCATAACAGTAGCAAAATGACACAGTTATGATGTAGCAACGAAAATAATTTTATGGTTGGGGTGGTGGTGGTAACCACAACATAGAGAACTGTATTAAAGGGTCATGGCATTAGGAAGGTTGAGAACTACTGCAATAGAAGGTTCTAGCTAGAATGGGAGAAAAACATAGAACAAAATTCAAATTCATAAAAAAGGACCAGCCTTAACAGTCAAATAGAGATCGAAGTACTCCCCAAGATTATTGCCTGAAGTCCCCCTTCTAATTGTGGGACTGAAGCTACTCTTAGAGATCACCTTTCAATGAAACAATAGAGAAGCCTATAAAGTAAACAGTAACATCTATGCGGAATGTGCTCCTTTGAACTACAACTATGTGAAACCAAAAGGACAACATTTGCGAGAGAAAAAACCCACAGAAACAAACAAACTAAAAACCCCAACAAGATAAAATAGGAAGGATTAGGAAACTGGACTAATGGGGAAACAAGCGTCCTGGGGGAAACTGGGAGATCACTAACATATTGTGGAGATTACAACCAATGTCAAGGAGCAATGTGGGCATGAATTAGTGAATGGAATTAATTTACTGTGTAAACTGTTACTTAAAGCACAATAAAATGTTTGTTATTTTTAATTCATTTATGCTTTCACTTTTATGAAACTAAATTCTTAAGGGTCTTCATCTTTGAAAGGGATTAACAGGATCTAATTTCCCCTAGAAAACTATACTATAACCTTTTTGTAAGAATGACAATGTCATAATCATGTACTAAAAACCCGAATTAGATATGGCATATTAAAACAAACAAACACAACATTATTACCTTTCCAAGGTTCTCCTGTTCAGCAATGTGTTTCGTATACTGTTCCCTAGGGAGACAAGATAATAATTTATCTTTAAGTTACTTCAATTGATTTGATTATATAACTAAACTATAAATTAGCATATGCTTAAATATATTAGACAATATAAGTTAGGATACTGGAGTCAGAATGCAGCCTATTGCCAAATATTCTATCTTTCCCTATCATTAGTCAGTTCTCGTAAATAGCAATTTCAAGGGGGAAAAACAAAACATCACATATGAAATTAAGTTCAGAGAATTAGAACATTAAGTACTATTTCTGGCTAATTTACTCTTAAAACAATGCCAACCAATTTGCTTAAATTACACTTTGTTTTTGAAGAAGTTTGCAGAAGGGAAAAAGGATACACATTTTAAATAAATATGAAGCAGCATCTAACCCTGCAATTCCAGTGTGGGTAACCACCCAACAGAAACGCTTCCATAACTTCATAAAAGTTGGCCCATATATTTCAACACTGTTTATAATAGCTAAAATCTGCAAATAACCTAAATGCTTACAGTTGGAAAATGTTTAAATTAATTATGGTACAATCATTTGAAAGAGTATTGTATACCTGTAAAAGTAAATGAGGGCAGATCTAGAAACAGTGAAGTGGAAAATTTCTAGATGAATTATTAAGAGAAAAATGTGTCTGTAGTTTATTCTTGTGTTTGTACACACAAATATATGCATGTGAATATATATTTATAAGGACCTTTGTTGGTGCAATGAATAAATACTTGGCTACTAACCAAAAGATCACCGATATAAACAAAATCTGAGAGAGAAAAGACTGGTGATCACTTCCTGACAAGATTGCTAATGACAATGCGGGTGCATAAGCAAACGTGGTGAGAAAGCTGACGGTGCCTAGCTGTCGAAGGATGTAGGTCTAGGGTATTAAAGGCTTGAAGGTACAAGTGGCCATCTATCTCAGAAGCAACAAAGCCCACATGGAAGAAACACACCGGCCTGTGTGATCATAAGGTGTCGAAGGGATCAGGTATCAGGCATCAAAGAACAAAAAAATAATATCATTGTGAATGAGTGGGGGAGTGCGGAGTGGAGACCCAAAGCCCATCTGTAGGCAACTGGACATCCCCTTACAGAAGGGTTCCAGGGAGGAGACGAGCCAGTCAGGGTGCAGTGTTGCAACAATGAAACTTACAACTTTCCTCTAGTTCCTAAATGCTTCCTCCCGGCCCCCCTTGATCCCCCATCCCCTCCACTATCATGATCCCAATTCTACCTTACAAATCTGGCTAGACCAGAGGCTATGCACTGGTGCAGGTGGGAACTGGAAACACCGGGAACCCAGGGTGGATGATCCCTTCAGGACCAGTGGTGAGAGTGGTGATACTGGGAGGGTGGAGGGAGGATGGGGTGGAAAGACAGAACCGATTACAAGGATCTACATATAACCTCTTTCCTGGGGAACAGACAACAGAAAAGTGGGTGAAGGGGGACGTTGGATAATTTATAAATTATCAAGGGTTCATTAGGGAGGGGAAATGGGGAGGAAGGGGGAAAATTGAGGAGCTGATGCCAGGGGCTTAGGTGGAGAGCAAATGTTTTGAGAATGATGAGGGCAATGAATGTACAAATGTGCTTGACACAATGGATGTATGTATGGATTGTGATAAGAGTTGTATGAGCCCCCAATAAACTGATTAAAAACAAACCAACCTGGTGATCTGCTCCTGCAAAGACTACAACCTAGGGCACCCTATGGGGCAGTTCTGTTCTCTGAGTTACAGTCAGCTTGATGGCACACATGACAATATGGATTTACATATTTCTCCATGCCCTTGCCAACACACATACACACACACACACACACACACACACACACACTTAGCAAAGGCATAGGGCAAAACTATGGAATACTGTATACCACAGTGCTACCAAGAGAAACTTCTGGACATGGCAATGTACACAATACATTTTGCTTAATAAACTCCATGGTGGTTCCTCCACATCCCATGTCTTTTGTTTCAATAGTTATGTTATTGTGTTAGGTTCTCATTTAACAACGTTTACACAAACTGTTCCATTATATTGGTTACATTTCTCACAATGTGTCAACATTCCCAACTTTCCTGTTCTTCTATTCCTCTAGCTTCTCTCACCCTCCCTTACCTCCTCACCTCTGGTGCATGGTGAGGATTGACCATTTGGTCTTACATAATTAATTATTTAAGGGAGCACAGTATGCACATGTGATATTGCTGATTTTATAAGCCAATATATCATGTGGGTGAAAATTGACCACTGGGAGAGGCTACAGTTCCATCTTAGGGCAATAATCCCAGGGTTTCTTTTTGCATCTATTGGAACTCTTTAGGAAACTGAGTTTTGTTCCATAATTTTCTTTCTCTCCACCCTGGACCTGTGGTTATGTCACTGGTCAGAATGGTCAGTAGTGGTGGCTTGGCATCACCTAGTTCTTTTGTCTCAGGATAATGGAGGCTGTGATACATGTTGGCTACCCAAGCAATTCTTTAGTAAGTTAAAAAACCTAAAAGCTTTAATATAAAAAAATAAAAATAATACTGTATTTTTAAAATATAATTTTTAATAGTGTACAAGGTAAGAGGTAAAGCTTCATGTGGGTGACATAACAGTGACAAATACTGAAGGAGGATGATAAAGACAAAGAAGATAAAGGAAACTTTAGACCTTAAATCTAGATGGAGAAAGAATATAATATGCTTACTTTTCTGTGCAATGCTACTTTGTAGTATTTAATTGGGGAATTAAACAATACAAATCTTAGAAGATAAGAAATCATAAATTACAAAGAAAAAATGGAGCAGCTTAAGTGAAGGAAAGGAAGCCTGGTGGAACAGTGGTTAAGTGCTCAGCTGTTAACCACAGGTTGTGGGTTTGAATCCACCAGTAGCTCTGTGGGAGAAAGATGAAGCAGTCTAATTCTGTAAAGAGCTACAAACCCTATGAAGTGGTTCTACTTGGTCCTATAAAGTCACTATGAGTTAAAATTGACTCAAAGCATGAGGTTTGGTTTTGTTGGTAAGCGAAGGAAGACTAGCTTTTATATAAAAAGGAAGGCATGAGTGATTAGTAAGGACAAAGGATCTGTCTCAACTATCTCAAGTCCTACCAGAGCTAAAGTGAAGAAGGAATCTGTGGACAGCGTGAGGTGGAAGGGAGTAAACACAATCCTGCTGACTGATGAGAAGTAAAACTATTGGCCTCCCAAGTTTTCCAATAAATGCAAGCTTGGACGATATAAATGACAAATTGTTCAAGAAGAATGTATGGGTTCTAGCTTAGCTTTCAGTAATTCAGTGACTACCTTAGGCTTGAAAAATGCCCGAATTCTCTTAGAATATATATCCAAGTAATTAACAGGCTCATGTTGCTTCTCCATATAATACTAATACCGAATTTTTATGCATTATTCAACACATTTACTCAAAAAATAATGACAGATCATTTCTTCTGTGCCAAGTAAGGCCGAGGATTTAAAATGGAAAACAGGACAGACAAGGTCCTTCCCCTCAGGGACTCAGGCTATAATTTCCAGAGCACTTTTTCCTATATTACATCTAACTCAATTCTCAATGGTACATATTGTTCTCCTTACTTTATCAATGAGGAAGTGACCTGTTTACGCATAGCCAGCAACTAGAAAAACCAGGGTGAGAAACCACGGGTAGAAACCCTGATCTAGTGCTCGGAACTAGATGTTGCATCAGTCAACAAACATTTGCAAACACCTTTCCAAAGCCATGAAAATTTCTTATACTTTTCATCTTGCCAGAAATGGAATAAAAATATCATATTTTACATAAAGAACCAGTGAGCTGCAGATGCAGTCAGTTCCAATCTGTTCTTACCATGCATCACTCTAGTCATCGCACAATATTCTTCTACAGGAAAACAATGAATGAGAGGAGTTTATAATAATTTTTTAAATTATGAAAAATAACATCTGGTTAGAAAACTGATGAGAAAAAAATCAATATTTAAGACACGAGTACTTCAACTATTTACATTGTCAACTTTGGGTGAGATGAAACTTAATTTATAAAAGTTATTCATTTTAAAGAACACAATTAACTTTTAAAATTTCTTAGCACTGACCATATAGATTTGAACAAAGTGAAAAAGTAAGTATAAATACATTTTTAGTGTATTATATTAGACTATTGTGAAAAAAACACCCTGTCATATATTTGTAGAATGTAAGTCTGGCTTACATTCCATAGCATTTTGTATACATGTATATAAAATGTAGATTCTACATAGATACTCTATTTCATAGATCCTTTTCTTTAACATTAATGCCTTTGCTACTCAAAATTGTAAGTGCAATCTAGGATTTAAGTCAAGTCTATACTTGGCTTGAATTCTTCCAAGATGGTAATAGCAAAACATTCGACTTGGAATGAAGGATAAAGAAAGCTTATCTTGTTCAATTGCTGCATCTTCTCACAGCGAGCAATTCCACTGTAATGTACTTAAGGAAGCAGCTGTTTTATGAGAGTATTCCATAAAAATCACCATATAAGGTCTGGTGGTGTCTGCACCCTTTCTCAATCTGAGGACTGGCACCCTGCAATCACAGTTTCCTAACTGAAACATTGTCACACTGCTTGGATAGTAGGCAGATAGCTGAAGGCCAGGCAGGTAGCACACTAACAAGAGAGGAACTCTCTGTGCTTACTAAAAAAACAACACTGTAGAAGTATAAGCATTCTTACCTAGTCAGAGGATTGGACTAGCCAGATTTTTAACAAGATTTGGTCCTGAATAATATCCTCCTTGTATAAGTGTTCTTAAAGTACTCCAAATATATATAATTCTATCTTAAAGATAAAACTTCTAAAGGTGAAAACATTCAGATTCACTGTGTAAACAATGAAAACACTTGCCTGATTGCCTTTCTTTTCTCTTGTTGATCAGATGAGACATAAGCCTTTATCTCATCAGTAGCACGACGAAGTTGTACTCCAAGGTTCTAAATGGAAAGACTAAGCTTTAGGTATGCTCTATACAGAAACGCTCCGGGAAAGCACTGTATCCTTTTATTTTAAAACAATCTTACCTTAATCATACAATTTGTGTAATGGTATTTACTTTCTTCCTGAAGACATTCTTCACGGAGCACTCTGACTTCCTACAATATATAAGTTTGAAAGGGTGGTAGTATTGCAAAAATAATACAGAGGTATAGATGAAGATTTTAAACATAGAAGAAATATGATAATCATTTGCTCTTCTGTGATTTTTAACTTTCTATCTGAAATAGAATAGCTTACCATCTTTTCTAGAGTTACTCATGCTCTAAAACCTCATTTTTTTAAGGTTTTAACTCTATATTACTGTGTGCCCAGTGCTGCCCTAAGAGCTAGGGACACAGCAGTAAACAAGACTGACAGGTGTCTGCTCTCACTCAAACAGAGTAAACAGACAGAAACAAGGGCACACACAATGAAGACCATTTCAGATGGGCATATTGGCTCTGGAGGCAACTCAGCCAAAGGGGGATGGAGGGAGTGAGAGAGTGGGCCATGCTGGAAGGAGAGTGAGCAATGTGGGACACAGACGATGTGCAGGCTAAGACAAGAAAAATGCAAAGGCAGAGGGGTGATGTGTGTGTGTGTGTGTATGGGGTGGGGGCCGGGGCTCCAGGTAGAAGAAAGAGCAAATGAAAAAGCCCCAAGTTGACAAGAAGCTTGGTCTGTGTGAAGGACAAGAAGGTCAGTGTGTCTGGAGCTCTGTGGACAAGGCCTGAAGCCATGGATATAAGGTCAACTAGGCCTCCGGGGTTAAAGCACATGCTGCCTTGGGTAGCCTGGTTTGGATGTGAGATTTCATTGGAGGGGCAGTGGGGAGCCAATGGAGGATGGACTGGGTTTTACAAAGGTTCCTTTGACTGGTCTGTGAGGAATAAGTTTTAGGAGGGTGAGAATGGTCGTGGAGAAACCAGGTGGCAATTGAGGTTATGATAGGAGTTGAGGAAAAAGATGCAGATAGATGGCTTAGGCTTGGGAAGCAGCAGTACAGATGGAGAATTAAATTGGAAAAAGTAAAGACCCCTCCCTTGTGCTAATACAGACTAGACTTGGGAATCCTGTGATGTTGGTGTAGTGGAAGAGTGCACTTGCTGGCAGCTAACTTCTGGCAACTTCCATTCTTACCTGTTCTAATTTGGATCGATTGCTTTCCAGGCCTGCTGCACAGCTATCATACTGGGATTTCTTTTCATCACACTCCTGGGTTAGTTCCTAGTGAGAAAAGGGCAAATGATTGACTAAGTAAAGAAACAAAGGCCTCAAATGTAGCTCTGAAACAATATTCACCCTTGTCGATGTTGTAACTTAACACTAAGCTCCTTGGCATACTTTGGAGTTATTTATACAACAAACAGCCATGTGAAAGTTATGGCAGATGAATGTGCTGATAACAATCATAGCAACCATGTACTAAACAGTGTGCCAGGTTCTGTTAGTGCTGGGGAACAACGGAGAACAAGAGAGTCAAAAGTCTTTCCCCTCAAGTCATGCTCAGATAAGTAAACAGGCTGCCGAATGCACCAGTCTTCACATTGGTGCTAGGGATGCATGTTAGAATATCACAGGACCCAGCTCAGGCATGGTCAGTAGGGGCAGCTTCTTGGAAAAACTCAGGTCTACGTTGAGATATTAAGGAATAGTAACAGTCAAAGGAAAGAGGATAAGGGAATGAGAGTGTTTTAAAAGAAGCAGCAAGAATAAAAGCTCGGGAGTGAGAGAGCACAAGAGTAAATTATAAATCACAAGTAGTGCATTATGCTAGTGTGCCTGGGAAGTGGTGAGAGTAAGAGGAATATTTGGGACAGCTACCTTTGGAGATACAGCATTAAGATGGAAATAAAATACCAGGAGATAATATTATATACATAAAACAGGAGAGGGTAGATCATTCTAAGGTCTCGCTATTACCTTTAGACATTAAATCAAGAATTAAAAATTTTTTTAAATCATTTTATTGGGGGCTCATACAACTCTTATCACAATCCATACATCCATCCATCGTGTCAAGCACATTTATACCTTTGTTGCCCTCATCATTCTCAAAACATTTGGTTTCTACTAGAGCCCTTGGTATCAGCTCCTCATTGTTTCCCCTCCCTCATGAACCTTTGATAATTTATGAATTATTATTGTCATATCTTACACTGTCCGATGTCTCCCTTCACCCACTTTTCTGTTGTCCATCCCTCAGGGAGGAGGTTATATGTAGATCCTTGTAATCGGTTCCCCCTTTCTACCCCACCTTCCTCCACCCTCCCGGTATCGCCACTCTCACGACTGGTCCTGAAGGGATTATCTGTCCTGGGTTCCCTATGTTTCCAGTTCCTATCTGTACCAGTGTACATCCTCTGGTAGTGGGATTTGTAAGGTAGAATTGGGATCATGAAAGTGAGGGGTGAGGGGAGGAAGCATTTAAGAACTACAGGAAAGTTGTATGTTTCATCACTGCTACCTTACACCTTGACTGGCTCGTCTCCGCCCCGGAACCCTTCTGTAAGGGGATGTCCAGTTACCTACAGATGGCTTTGGGTCCCCACTCCGCACTCCCCCACATTCACAATGACATGATTTTTTTGTTTTGATGCGTGGTACCTGATCCCTTCAACACCTCATGATCACACAGGCTGAAGTGCTTCTTCTATGTGGGCTTTGTTGCCTCTGAGCTAGATGGCCGCTTGTGTACCTTCAAGCCTTTAAGAACCCAGGCCCTATACCTTTTGATAGCCAGACACCATCAGCTTTCTTCACCACACTTGTTTATGCACCCATTTGTCTTCAGCAGTTGTGTCGGGAAGGTGAGCACACAATGTAAATCAAGAATTTATGTTACAATTTTAAGAGTAACAAATTGCTATGGGTTGTGTTCCATCAAAAGTATTTTAACTCTTGGTACCTGTGAATGTGACTTGATTTGTAAAGAGGGTCTTTCGCAGACGTAATTAGTTAACATGAGATCATAGTGGAGGAGGGTGGGAGCTAATCTGATATGGCTGGTGTCTTTATGAGAAGAGAAAAACCACAGAAAGACAGAGAAGATGAAGGAAGAAACTGGAGTGATGCATCCATAAGCTAAGGGACAAGAGAAGGCACACAGACACATGCAAAATGGCACACAGACACGCAGAGAAATTAAAGCAGTACGAGAATAGTTTGAATGACCCTATGCCAATATGCTAGAAAATCTAGGCAACTATAATTTAAAACCTATACTTATCAGGTAGGTTCAATAAATATTAAAATATCTTACCAAAAGAGACAGAGGTATCCATTTAAATCTCTCCACCTCACTTGACCCCACACACAAATACACACTGGTCAATTCTAGCAAACTCTGAAGGAAGCAAAAGTCCTAATGGTATACAAAATGTGTCAGTACTGAAAAGGAACTGCTTTCTCAACTCCTCTTATAAAACCAGCATAATCTTGTTATCAAAACCGGGCAGGAACACTAATAAAAAATTAGAAATATTGATGTAAGAATCTTAAATAAATGCTTAATTAAGTACAGCAATGTATTAGAGCAGACTCCAGTATACATACACATACACACAATAGACAAAAAAAAAAAAAAATCCAAGTGGAATTATACCAAGAATGCAAGGTTGGTTTAACGTTAGAAAAATCTGTTAATGTACTTGGCCATTTTAACAAATTAAAGAAGAAAATCACATAATCTTAAAAGTTATAGAAAACACATTGATAAGAGTCAACACAACTTGTAAATCATTACCAAATTCAGAAAGGAAAGTTGAAAAAACAAAACAAAACAAGAGTCAACATGACTCATGATACAAATTTAAGAGGGCACTTCTATAATCAGATTAATCTGCAGAAGGGCAGTGAGTATTTGAACTGTGGGTTGTATTCCATGGAATAGGTTGTGAGAAAAGTTCAGTGGGTTCAAATGCACTGATTTTATCAATACTTTAATAGAACAACAACAACAAAAAGAGTGTACCGCACATCATAAGGACAAGTATTGTTTTGGGAGCTTACTTCTTACTGAGAGGTGTACTCACATGAGTTAAAAAATACTATACTAGTAGGCTTTGGGTTTGAATAGTATACAGTCAGTATTGCCCCCTCTTCTTTCCAGAGATTATCTAATAGTAACAAGTAGCATGGAAATTTTAATGCCAACTACTTTGAACAAAACAGAGTCAGTTAAAAACAAAAAAACACAGTGTCTGTTAAGATTCCAGCTCTCAAAAGAAAAGTCAGTAAAAGCAGAAGATAAAATGGGGATGGTGGTACATGAAGAATGCAAAAAGAAAGGGAGAAGGGGATAGGATACTATGGATGCTGGTGTGTGATGAGCCAGCAAAATTCTACTTCCTTTGAGATGAGAAGCCCACCCTAATAGCTAGTCTATCTGCCAGTTCTGTGACTGTTGGGATGGAGCATGCCGGCCAGCAGCCGGGATTTCTCTGCACCTGATAGGGCTCTGAGTAACGAAGGGGTAACACTAAGTGAGGAATCACATAGAAAAGCCATGCTGTCAGAAGCAGGAGCATTGTGGGAAAGCCTCAAAACTGCTGCTCTCCAGGGGCTGCTTGGAAATATAGGACAGATGTCCTGCACAAGCCCAGGACAGTATGAAAAGTCCCAGCCAGCCTGTGATAAGGCCTTGCCCATCCTTCATTTCCTGTAATAGGTGGCCCAGGAAAATATCCCTTAATGATGATAACAGGGGTGGGAGGATGGAGGGAGGAACAAGCATAGGTAGATAAGGGGGGGGGGAAGTAAAGAGAAGTCAAATGAAGGTGACAACACAAAAAAACTGTCACAGCAGATGAATCTTGTGATGAGAAAGGGCTTGCTGGGTATGTGCTCAACTCTTCCAAATATTATTTTCAAGGGTCATTGTACCAATTTCTACACTTGTCACCAGCCAGGCTAGACAAAACCCTCCCTTGCACAATACTGTCAAACCTTTCAGGCTTTGTCTCAGATGGATGGACTCTGAGCATGTGCACTGAGACAATGCAAAAATGTTCACTGTAGCTCTGCTCGGCAGGAGCAAAAATCTGGAACAACCCACATGTCCATCAAGAAGTAGAAGAGCCACACTTTACGTCCACTATGGTGACATCAGCTAACAAATGGACACTAATGAGTGTGGGTATTATGCACTGAGGTAGTTATTTTATTGTGCCAACCTGGCTGATAAACACATGTGGGGGTAATTAAAGGAGGGATAAATGGCTTGATGAGCCTTGCCTTTCTAGTTCTCGGGTCTCATGCTTTGTGATGGTCAGACCAGGGTGCAGCTGCCTGAGCCAGTTCCTGCTTCAGCTGGCAAGGCTCACTTCCTGCAAGACATCCCCAAGGAGAAGTCACATGGACCTACCCCGATGCAGCCCTGGGTGCTAGAGCAGCTGCTAGACCCCTGTCAGTGCTGAGATGCTTATACATTACTGACTCAGCTTTCCTCCCACAGTTGGCATCATTGCGTGTTTTGTGAGATGGAGGAGGGCTCTGTGGATTGGGTTGGACATATGGGTTAATGTTGGACTTGTGGGCTTGGGCAGCACTGGGTTAGGATGTTTTCTTGATGTGCACTTACCTTTCATATAAAACTCTCTCTTATACATGAGTTTCTGTGGATTTGTTTCTCTAAAGCACCCAGACTAATACATGCACTGAAGTATGTTCCTCCAAAACAGGTGTTGTAAATCCTATTATTATACCTGTGGTTATAATCCCACTTAAGAACACAGCTCTCTTTGTTAGGCTAATTGAGGCATTTTGAGTGGAGCATATGTTATAATCAATCTTTCTGAGTAGATTAGGCAAGCAGAAAGAAGTAGAATGAGGGAAGAAAGATGACATGCCACATAAGATCTTCAAACAACCAAGAAACTGAAAGCTGAAAAGAAACCAGGGCTTTCTCCCAGAGCTTACAGAGAAGGAGAACCAGCATTCTGACTCCTCCTAACCTGGGAGAAAATAGATTTCTTTGTTAAAGCTACCTAGTTGTTATATTTTTTGCTATAGCAACAGTAGGATGGAGAAATTGGAATCTTCGTCCACTGATGATAAGGATGTAAAATAGTGCACCTACTGTAGAATCCATTTGGTGATTCCTCAAAAACTTAAGAATATTGTATGACCCAGCAATCTGCTCTGGTATACACCCCAAAAACCTTGAAAGCAGATGCTCATTTAGCTACCTGAACACTAGTGTTCATTGCCACTTTATTCACAATAACCAAAAGGTATAAACAATCCAAGTGTCCACCAATAGATGAATGCAAACCCAAAATGAAGTATATGCATGTAAAGGAGCATTTATCCATAAATAGAAATGAAGTTCAAGGTTCAACATAAATGAACCTTGAAAATATTATTTTAATGAAAGAAGCTACACCTTGTAAGATCTAATTTATATGAAATATCAAGAACAGGTGCCTAGACAAAGAGAGTAGATTTGTGGTTGTTGATGACGGGATGGGAATAGGGTGTGACTGCAAATGGGTAAAAAGTTTCTTTTGGGGGGTAATGAAAATATTTATGGTCATACAAGTCTGTAAATATCTTTAAAACCCCCAAACTTTAAATTATACATTTTAATTATATCTCAACAAACCTTGTTAAATTAAGGAAAATAAAGGTAACGTATGAACTAATGGTGCTATTACACCATGAAAGAATTACAACTAAAAAAAAAAAAAAAAGAATTACAACTAATTTTTATTTGCAACTAAGTTCCATCTTTAAAGACAACCAAATATTTTTTCACAGATTAAAAGCACTTAATAAAAGTCATCATTTTTATTGTAAAGTAAGATCACAAAGAAGAAATGCAAGTTGGTGAGACAGACAACTTGAGATGAGATGTAAGTTAGTAGAACTCAGGAAATAAGTTTGTTTGGTTTTTTTTAATCACAGAAGTTAAAACTGGAAAAAAAATTGCAAAGGAAAACAGACTACTATTGTGATGTACTTTGGACATGCTATCAGGAGGGACCAGTCACTGGAGAAGGACATCATGCTTGGCAAAGTATGTGGTAAAGTGCAAAAGAGGAAGACCCTCAATGAGATAGATTGACACAGTAACTACAACAATGGACTCAAACATAGGAAAGATTCTGATGATGGCACAGAACTGGGCAGTATTTTGCATTTTTGTACCCAAAGATCCTATGGGTTTAACTGACTCAAAGCCACCTCACAGCAAAATAACTCAGTAAGGAACTAAAAGATTGAAACAAAAAAAGTGAACAACATGAAATCTAATCAAACAATTTAAAAAGTATTAAGAGAATTATTGCAACGGAAGAAAAGTAAAAGTAATCTAATACACGCATAACTAAAGAATCCAAATAAGAACATTAAAAATAGTGAAAAGAAGTAACATTGAAAGAAATATCTTGAGAAAAAGTTCTAGAACTAGAAGAATAAGTCACTACAAAAAATTAGGTTAGCCTTAGATCTCTCCACAGCCTCCTTTACCTGAGAAAATGTGGCCCTGTTTGTTAAAAATACTCCAGGAAACAAAGTATGACATAAGGATTTTATATGAAGTTAAACTGCTGTTGAAATGTACTGGACTCCAATAAAGCTGTCTCTGACTGCAAAAAAAAAAAAATGTACTGGGAACAAATTTCTAGAACATGTAAGAACTCTACCTCTAAAAGACACTTAATATATGCTTATTTTGAGTGATTTGTAAAACACTTTAATCCATGTTTCACTAACGAATTCAACAACTATTTCTTGAGCACTTACACTATTGGAAATGACTCGAGAAACCAGACCCTCTAAACTCTGGATGAGATTATGGAAAGGATCTTCAAAGGGGCATAGCAATTAAAAACAAATATGAACTCTAATTGACACAGAATAACTCCACCTAGATGATCTGATCTTGATCCCAACTTCAGTGAATCAATGCCTCCTAAAATGGTCCTTCCAGAAGCTTCTTCCTCGAACCTCATCTGCCCTCACCCCATACCCTACTTACTCCTGGCACTTTCTCCGAGGGTTCTGGACAAACATCTTATCTAGGCTAAGGATTACAAACTCGAGCCTGGGCCTCAACATCTTTGCCTAAACTCTTGATAGGTGTTAATCTTGTAAGATCATAATCAAATTCATTATCATCCTCCCCTTCTTGGCCCACTTTCACTACCCAAACTAGCCTTAATGTCTACCTTTGCCATTAGTAGCTTTAATCCTCAAAATTGTATTTGCTAGTTCCTTGTCCACAATTAGTGTTCCTCCATATACTATTCAAATCTATTCCTTTTCTTTTGGCTTCCATTTTTTGTCAACAAGCTAGTTCTGGCCTTCATTACCTCTAACCTAAACTATCAAAAGGGCTCCTAGCTGAGCACCCTATATTTGATACTCATCTTATTTGTTTAAAAATATATAATTATATATATATATATATATATATATTTTTTTTTTTAAGGACTATGGCAAACAAAGGAAATGTGATAAATTAAGTGAACAGCACTCCAAAGTGACTAAATGCAATGTACACTGCAATGCTGGGCAAGTGAAAAAGTATGAAAGGTCAAGGACAAACCTTGTTAGCAACATGGTAATGGATGCTGTACTAACCATAGTGATTAAGGTTCCTGACATATCCATCGCCTCTCCTGGGGAAAATTCCCTGCCTAGAGCAACTTTCCACCAGCTGATCACTGGAAAGAAGATGAGGCAGTTTGCTTCTGTATGTTTTAGAAACTCTATGGGGCAGTTCTACTCTGTCTTATAGGGTCTCTGAGTCAGAACTGACTCAATGGATGTTTAGAACAACTCTAAGCAGCCATATTCATTATCTATCACCCTTCTTCCTCCTTAACCCTAGACCAGTGGCTCTCAACCTGTGGTTGACCCCTTTGGGGGTCAAACGACCCTTTCACAGGGGTCGCCCGATTCATAACAGTAGCAAAATTACAGTTATGAAGTGGTAACGAAAATAATTGGGGTCACCACAACATGAGAAACTGTAAAGGGTCGTGGCATTAGGAAGGTTGAGAACCACTGCCCTAGGACTAAGGATGGACTCTTGGCCTGACTGGAAATGTTCAGTAGATTTTGAGGCAGGCAGGAATGAAAACTCCTCCAAGAGTGAGACCAGCTGTCCTACTAGACATTTGCTCTCAGGAATGTGAATTAGAAAATAACAACATGAAATTGGGCAGTTAGTAGTGAATGGAAAATATGGAGTGAGAAGTTACAGTGTGTGACATGAAAACAATGGGGGGCCACCAGTCAGCTGAGGTGAGGTATAGAGGATAAGTAGAAATTAAGTGAGAGAAAATAAAGAGGTTTCTGGCTGGAGGCAAAACTGCTGGAATGCGAAGCAGACACAGAGTGGTTCACCGAGCCCTGTTACTGGTATAGTGTGTGCATGAAGAACTTGGCTCAGCTCTTTACCCGCTAGGTGACTTTAGGAAAGACCCTTACATGTCTGTGCCTTTGACTGTCCTTTTGTCTAAAGAGGAATCCCTAGGTTACAGAAGCTTGTGTGAGTTAATGCAGGTAATAATGCTTGGCACATCAATTATGCTCATCTTCATTATCCACAATTTCCTGTTCTTGAGGTCCCTGAAGCTTCCCTTGGCCAAATTGCTTTCTATCATGTTTGTACCTACTCCAGTTAAAGGAAGGTTCCAATCACTGGATGAGAATACCTTGCCTTTATTGTCCTAAGGCATCTTCATTTAGCCTGAGTGAGTCTGTTTTTTTCTTTTTTAAAATCATTTTATTAGGGGCTCATACAACTCTTATCACAATCCATACATATGTCAATTGTGTAAAGCACATTTGTACATTCATTGCCCTCATCATTCTCAAAACATTTGCTCTCCACTTAAGTCCCTGGTGTCAGCTCATTTCCCCCCTCCCTTCCTGCTCCCCCCTCTCTCATGAGCCCTTGATAATTTATAAATTATTATTTTGTCATATCTTGCCCTGTCCGACTTCTCCCTTCACCCACTTTTCTGTTGTCCGTCCCCCAGGGAGGAGGTCACATGTAGATCCTTGTCATCGGGTCCCCCTTTCCAACCCACTCTCCCTCTACCCTCCCAGTATCGCCACTCACACCACTGGTCCTGAAGGGACCATCCACCCTAGATGAGTCTGTTTTTCACAACCCACACAGTGTAAAATAATATAGATGAGTTTTTAAAAGTATTTTTTAATGAGAAGATTTAAAATGTAAACGTATTTAATAAGAATAAAACTATTTATAAACACAGATTTTATTAGATTACTTATAGGAAAAAAATTAACCATCAAGAAAATCAGTGAACTAGAATATTCTTTTTTAATTTTTAATTTTTTTGTTTCAATAGCTGCTTCTATTTTATTTTATTTTATTTTTAAATCATTTTATTAGGGGCTCATACAACTCTTATCACAATCCATCATACATCAATTGTGTAAAGCGCATTTGTACATTCACTGCCCTCATCATTCTCAAAACATTTCCTCTCCTCTTAAGCCCCCCGGCATTAGGTCCTCATTTTTCCCCTCTCTCCCCGCTCCCTGCTCCCTCGATAATTTATAAATTGTTATTTTGTCATATCTTGCCCTGTCCGACATCTCCCTTCATCCACTTTTTGGTTGTCCGTCCCCCAGGGAGGAGGTCACATATAGTTCCTTGTATTCGGTTCCCTCTTTCCTACCCACTCTAATTTTCAGAATACATTCTGGAAAACAATTCTTGATGTCTTCCATCTAAGCATCTTGCTCAAAAACCTCCTTTCTGAAACGTCTCCTTTTGGCAATCATTTTTTAAAAAATCATTTTATTGGGGGCTCATACAACTCATCACAATCCATACATACATACATTGTGTCACACACATTTGTACATTTGTTGCCCTCATCATTCTCAAAACATTTGCTTTCTACTAGAGCCTTTGTATCAGCTCCTCATTTTTCCCCCTCCATCCCTGTTCCCTCCTCCCTCATGAACCCGTGATAATTTATAAATTATTATTGTCATATCTTACACTGTCCGACGTCTCCCTTCACCCACTTTTCTGTTGTTCATCCTCCAGGGAGGAGGTTATATATAGATCCTTGTAATCAGTTCCCCCTTTCTACCCCACCCTCCCTCCACCCTCCCGGTATCGCCACTCTCACCACTGGTCCTGAAGGGAACATCCACCCTGGATTCCCTGTGTTTCCAGTTCCTGTCTGTACCAGTGTACATTCTGGCAATCATTTCACTGGGTTCCCCTTTCCTTCTCAGTTATGCCTACAATTCTGTTTACGCTTTTTCTGTTTGTTCTTAAGTCTGGTTGTCTTGCTTTTTCTTTTTATCACTTTCCTCATGTGCGTGTCCTATTTCATCTCTCAGTGCATGACTTCAGAGGCCAGGGACGAGTGTCTTCTGCTTCTTTGTGATGGCAGTGGAGTGTAATGGAATCCTTAAGTGACACACCAGAGATGATCATGCTACAAAGTCCACTCCCAACTCTCTGATGTCTATATGGACAAAATGTCTCAGATTCCCTGACCTTTTCCATAAAAAGGAGATTATCTCTATCTGATTTCAAAGTCCGTGGGATAATTTATTATGGGTCTCCACCATGATGGATGACATTCATGAGAAGTTTTGTAGTTTTGTCCTCATGCACATGTTACTACTGCACAGATTCAAAACTAAAATTACTACCTGGAGAGTGATATAGTGACAACTGAGAATGCCATATGGCTGACTGGTGGAGGGCAACTGCCTCAGACAGTTCATCTTTAAAGCAGTGGTGAGTGGCATTTCATCACTAATCGTAAGTGATCACAGTTTACCCCCATCCTGCCCCTGAGCAGGGCCATTAGTTGAAAGTGAACCTGTCACCACTCTTGGGCAGACTCTGAGCTTTGACCTATGAAGAACGTGACTTCATAGTTACAGCTCTGGCAGGATACGATTTAGAGGGAACTATGTCATGTGGCCACACTTGTGGAAATCAGCTTCCATTTCTCTCCTCTCCTCCCTCCCTCAGTAACTTACGGCAGAATGAGCACAAATGAAACAAAAGCCCTTGCAGGGTATATTATTACTCTCTTGTGCAGAATCATAAACATGTAATAATATTTTGGTTTTTTATAAATTACTCAAGTACAATATTCAGGAGTCTAACTGGTATATCTGAATAACAAAAACAGAATGCTACACGTATTATAGAATCAAATTCACTTACTTGACATTTCTGACGCAACTGTCGTAGTTCTTTTATAACTGGGGCTAGAGCAGACTTCTTTTCAGCTACCAATGAATTTAGTTTTTTCACCTGGGATTTAAACAAACAAACAAAAACAATGCCTGAAAAAAAATTCAAAAGAACAAAAATACTATGTACTTACAGGTCTTTATTGCATGTTCTATGTGTGTAAAAAAATAACCTAAAAAAGGCCTAAAGCCAAAAAATTAAGAAATAATTAGTAATCTTAATTCCTCAAAACAATGTAGTGCCACTTAGCTATTTGAAATGTCAATTATCAACCCAAGTGACCAATAACAGATAAATGGGAACACAAAACATGGCCTATACATTAACTGAAATACTATTCCGTCACAAAATGAACTGAAACACATACATGCTACATACAACATGGATGGACCTTGGGAGCATTATGGCTCAGTGAAAGCAGCCAGATACAAAAGGATAAATATGGTACGATTCCACTTACATGAAACATCTATAGTAGGTAAACTCATAGAGACAAAAAGTAGATTAAAGGTTACCAAGGGCTTTGGATAGGAGGGACTAGGGACTTAGTTTTTAATGGGTACAGAGTTTCTGTTTGGTGATAAAAATGTTTTGGCTATAAATAGTAATTATGGTTACACAATATTGTAAATATAATTAGTACCACTAAAATTTCAAGTTGAAATGGTTAAAATAACACCTCTTAAAAAAAAAAAAACTTTTTATTAGGGCTCATACAACTCTTTTTTTTTTTTTTTCCATGTATTTATGTCTTTTATCAGAAGAGTTTTTTTTGTTTGTTTTTTTAACATTTTATTAGGGGCTCATACAACTGTTATCCCAATCCATACACACATCAATTGTGTAAAGCGCATTTGTACATCGTTTCTCAAAACATTTTCTCTCCATTTAACCCCCCCGACATTAGGTCCTCATTTTTCCCCTCCCTCCCCGCTCCCCCCTCCCCAGGGGCTCATACAACTCTTATCACAATCCATATATCCATCAATTGAAAATAACACATCTTATATGTATTTTACTACAATAAAAACACAGTTTTAATGTCAATTACCATGGCTGTAGACCAGTATGATAAAACTTATAATCTAACACTGGATGAATAAAGTCAGTAACAAAGTTCTCTATCAATTAATGTGATCATATTACATAAAATATATGTATACCAACAATTATACAAGTTCTGTAAACCACACATAAACATAGATAATATGATATTCAAAATACTTAATAACCTGCCGAGCATAATACTGGCCAGCCAAAATGGACTCCAGCCTGGATAGATGGAGTCTGGGAGGTTTCTGCTGTTCTAAATGTTCATCTTAGTAGTAGTTAGACTGTGGAGACACCCAAAGAGTTCTGGGGGAATGGCCAATAAGACTAAGAAAGCCAAAGGGTGGTACTTTGAGAAGATGGGCAGCATGGAGCTACACTTGCATACTCTGTTGCCTGTTCAGCAGCCCAGAGTATGGACAGATCCCACAGATCCCAAATTAAATAGCTGTATTTGTTAGGGTGAAATGATTTGGGAAAACTTTTAAAATCTTAATGTTCTTTATTATTACCTAACTTTCACACACTGAAAATACAAATGCCCAAACTATTAGACTTAAATAACTCTAATAAAAAAGGACAAATTCAAAAGAGACAATAAAGGCAGATGAAGGAATAGTAAACTAACAAAAAGGCGCTGTACAGAAATGAAAACTTTGAACGTGTCACTGAAGACCAGACAGACTAATAAACATCAGCCTCCTGGATACACGTCTAAAGAAACTTAAGAACAGCTGTGGCCTCACCATTTCAGACATGTCGTCCAGTGTCCGTCCTTTCATCTCGTCCACTTCACTCTTCAGTGCAGACACTCTCTCTAGTTCTTCTTGGGTGTAACTGTATCCAGATATCCCCCTTTTCTCCTCAATCGTTTGCTATGGGAAGAATGAAATGACCACAAAATGGGGTTTGACCATGATTCCCTTAAATATATAGATTGAGTATGTAAGGTTAAAGTTTTAAATGAAACAACTTAATCAAAAATCCAAAGAATGAATTGTGTTGGATTCAATAAGTCTATGCTTTTACAGACTGAAAAGCTACACTAAATATGGCATCTTTAGGTATACAGAATACATTTATAATTTTAGACTTCAGACTAATGCTCTACACCTATTACAGAATATAAAATAGCATGCACACATACTTGGTGACTGGATGACAGCGGTTAATTGTACTCTCATTCACTCAATAAATATTTATTATATACCTATATGTGGCAAGCACAATTATAGGCATCAGGTATGTGGCAGTGAACAAAAGAAAAAAGGACAAAAGAAATAAAAGAAAGCCATCTTCTCTCATACAGTTTACTTCTAGTGGGGGGATACAAGGAAAACACATACATAAAATACATAACTTGTACTACGAGAGGGTTAAGGGAGAACAGGGTTGGAATCTTAAATGAATATAGACCTGAAGGAAGTGTGTAGTAAGCCTAGAGATGAGGAGGTGAGTGGGGATCAGCAAGTGCAGCAGCCCTCAGGTGGGAGTATACCAACTGTTCCTGAGCCGGCAAGGCGGCCAGTGTGGCTGGAGAGCAGAGAACACGAGGCAGAGCTGAGGGGTGGGGGGGCAATCACAGAAGGCTCAGCTGGTTGTTGGAACAGTCTCCGTGTATTTCTCTTACTCCACTCACACACTGGTGTCCTTTTTTGTTTGTTTGTTTTAACTTTTACTGTGATTTGGGTGAAAGTTTACCAAGTATCCTACGTTAGATGATAAAGTATGTCACTCCTCTATTTTTAGACCAATGAAAAACATGGTGACGTATTTCAGATGAGGTGAGAGGCCACTGAAAGGTTGAATGTGGAGGAATTTTTATACGATTGCTTTAGTATCTTTTCTGAGATCAGACTAGATAGAGGCAGAGATGGGCAAAGGAAAATCAGCCAGGAGATTGTATAAACAATTCAAGCAAGAGCTGAGGGTAGCTGGATTCGGGGTGGCAGTGGGAGACATCAGGAGTGTCGCTGTATATATTTTGAAGCTATCTCCAATGATACTCTGACAAATAAGGGTGGGAGTAAAACTGAGGGGTGAAGAACGACTCCCAGGTTTCTGGCCTGAGAAACTGAAAGGATGGAGTGGCCATTTGTTAAAATGAAGAAGATTGGGAAGAACAGTTTTGAGGGGTGTTGAAGATCAGAAGTTGAGTTTTGGACACACTAAAAATGTGTAACGTCTATTAGATATCCATGTGGAGATATCAAGACGGTATATATAAAAAATGAAATACAAGGAGGATTGAGACTGGAGATACAAAGTTGTGAGTTGTCAATAGTCAGAAAGTTTTTAAATCCATGACACAAGATAAGACCATGGAAAGGGATCAAGGGCTAATCTTGAATAATTCCAGTATTTAGAAAGTGAAGAAATGAGAAGAAATCCACGTTGGTACATGAGTATTATTATTGGAAAATATTTAATGTGAGCAAAATGTAGTTACTACATTATCGACTTTAAAATGTAGTACTTGTTAACATCCATGTTTGATTTATAGTAAATTTTAAATCTTAAATTCAACAGCATGAGACAGAAAAATAGCTGAAATGTCATTTAACTTCAATAGGATTATTGCTAGCTGGTAAATCAGCATCTTAATGAAAACAGAGTCTCCAACAATGAAAGAAGAAGAAAATAAAAAGCCAAGCCAAAAAAGTTCAGAGGGAATTGGCTTCTAGAAGGAGACAGCTTTGTGGCTAGAAGGACTAATCTGGGTTTAACTTTTCTTTTGTTTTTTTTGGGGGTGGGGGTTAACTTCTCTAACATCCAAGGCACAGATACGTAGTAAGAAACAAGCCTGCAGGCAGCTACCACAGCATTCCTTCCCTAGATATTTCTTACCAAAGCTCCTTCGAAAATTTTATCCAGCAGGCCCGGATAAATAAATACAACCACTCTTTTGATATTATAATTTTATTTATATAAGAAGACTTTTTAAAGCTCATGGAAAATTTCATTATCTTTCAATTCCATTTTTCCACAAACTTTTTGAAGTCATCTTATATTAAACTAGCAATCTAAAACAAAACAAAACACTACATTTGGAATTCAATTTCTATTAATAGCCCCAAAGTTAGCACACATAAAAAGTCAGTACTTACTGCTACATTCAAAATAAATGAAATACGCTTAAGTTACATCTCTGTAACTAATCAGAGATAATTCATAATTTTATGGTGTTTCCAGTAAAAACAATGATCTCAGTAGAAAACTGTAAGCCATCAGCCTCATGGCATCTGTATTTTTAGCAGCCTGATATAACACTGTATTATTACCAGTTGACGTTGAATATTTTCATGTCGTTGTTTAAGAAGTTCTTCTGTCCTCTGTAAGAGGCCAAATTCTGCCTTGAATTCAGCTATTATCTGGTGCTTCTTTTTGAAAACTGTACTCTTGCTTCGAAGTTTACTGACATACCGTTTGAACTGCAAAGGAACATCATATATCATCTAGTGAGTACAAGAGTAAATATTCATATATCACTTTGGGTATGTTTTGGGTATGTTTCATTTGGAGGGTGAACCATTTAAATATTCTAAATCCTTATTTTGGGTGTTACCAATAAGAAATCTGAAAAAGGAACTCAACCCTCTAAGTAAAAAAAAAAAGAATAAATTAATCATGAAAAAAGGGAGAAAAAAAAAAAAAAGAAAAAAGGGAGAAAAAGTAGGAGATAATTGACAATAATTATGACTGTGGTCTTTTTGTGGTATGTAATTAATGTATTATGCTATTTTGGTAGCAGTCTATTGGATCTACTGGAATTAATATAGTTCATACTTACAGCTGTTACTGATCAATTAATAATTGTGCTTTTGCCATATATGCTAACAAGCCATCTGAAACATGAAGTTACTCATCCCAAATATTAAGAGCTAAGAAATATTCCAAGTTGGCAGAAACCCACAGTTGCTTGATTCATCCATTTATCTATTCATGATATCAAAGTTTTTACTATTTCTCTCTAATGGAAAGAGCCATTACTTAAGTAATACCATATAGTTTAGGAAAGCAAATGAGTGAAGAAAACATAGTACTTCAAGATCATTTGACAAGCAATGCTTATTGTCTAAGGAGCCCTGTTAATGCAATGGTTAAGCTCTTTGCTGGTGCTTTGAACTCACCTATGGCTCTGAGGAAAAAAGAGCCCGCAATCTGCTCCCATAAAAAATAAACCCTAGGGCAGTTCTACTCTGTCCTATAGGGCGCTGTGAGTCGACATTGACTTGACAGCATACAATCACAACAACGATGACTTATTTACCTACTCTAGGCTAGGCTCTGTGCTAGACCCGGAGGCTCGAATTCTAAACAAGACGCTCACAGGTTTTGTCCTCATAAAGCTTGAGGAACAGTGGGGAAAGCAAACATAGAACTGGTATTTAAAACCACATGGACATTACAAACAAGTGTAGAGGCCCAGAGAAGAAATAACCACAGTTTTAGTCAAGGTAGGGATGGAGGTAGAAAGGTGGAGGGATGAGATTTAAGGAAGGTAGGTTATGACAAGTTTCTCAGAACATGTCATATTTAAGCCAAGACTAAAGGAGCACAGGTAGGGGTGTGCTGAAAGGAGGGACGAGGCAGGGGAGAACATTTCACAGGGAGAGAACAGCCTTGGCGCACTGAAAATAATGCTCATGTGAGAAAAGAAGCCAGTGGTAAATACAAGATACTTCTGGTATTTCTGAAACAGAGCACAATCCTTTTTTCATTCTGTCCCTGTCATTTCCTCTTATGTACCCAATAAATAATTATCAGATGCTTCTGACTACATAAAAATTTTTTCCTGCTCTAACTATTCTTCTATTAACTACATTACAAAGAAAAATTTCCACAGTAAGCCTGGCCTCTTGTATTTGAACCTAACAGTTCACATAAAAGCAAGCTTCCATATTACATAATAAGAGATAATTTTTTGAGAATCCTGGCCTTTTTAATGCCCAATGCTTTTTAAAACTCACCTTTGGGGTAACAACTTTTATAAACTAAAACCAATAAACATATTGCTAAAATTTTCATAACACAGAAAATAAGGGAAAATTAATTCAAAGTCACTTAAGATCTATTACCATGTTGGTATTTTTCCTTCCAATTTTTAAAGTGAACTTAAGGTCAATAGTTCTAAGTTGTAAGATGGTAAGATATTCTGAGAATGGATTTTTGTTTTGTTTTTTGGCATTTCTAAAATTTAGAAAAAAACTTTTAAGATTTGCTTGAGTCCTAAATAAATGTTATAAGATCCTAAAAATAACAAGATCAAAAATTTTTCACATAAAAATAATTTGCCAGTTCCCTGTTCAGAATACTTGTAAATGCAACTTATACTTTGAAATAACTGAAGAATATACTGTAAGTTAGAGGAAGGTAGCTTAACATGTTTTTTAATCCATGATTGCATTAGTTTAATATTATAGAACGCAACCGATACATGGCAAATTATCAATGGTTGACTTACTGCAAATTTATTAAAAATTTAAGTCAAACCAAAGTAACTAGACTAATAACTTGCAAATTTTCCTTTTAACGAACAAATGTGTAAGCCTGATACAGCCACAGACTCAAAATCCCTAGAGTAACTATATGTTCTATTAAAAGTGTCCTGGGCAAAATGCCCACAATGAAATCAACCCCGTTCATCTTCTATCCTCTGTAATATCTAGGCCAATTTTCCTCTTCTCTATCTTGCTGCGCTCCAGAACTATTTTTAAAAGATGAAAGCTATAAACGGTGTTGGTGAAGGAGCAAACCCACAAATTACTTAATGTGCTCTACGCTGATTGGGTACCATTTGACGTGTACTGTGTACGTACTACCTACGGGGAGGGTAGCCAGGGTCAGAGTGATCACCATCTATACAGTTAAGCAACAAGTGGGTTTCAATGCACTCTGAAGGGTTCAGCTGCACCTCTGAATTCACTGGAAGAAAGAAAACACACAACCAATGTTTGTCTTCCATTGGGTATTTCCTCCAACCCCTTGGAGTTTTGGTTATCTCCATTTTCACTGTTATCAAAACACCATGATGCACACATTGAGGGTAAATTTTCTAACACATTCCCAATAATTTCTGTAGGACATATTTTCAGAAATGGTCAATGGGAACACAGGTGTTTGATGCATGCTGCCACACAATGCTCTGAAAAAAGTCTGTTTCAATTTATACATCTAGCCATGTGTACTTTTTATTTGTCAGTTTGATTGGCAGAAGCTGGTGCTTTATTAGTGTGCCTAAAATTATTAGGGTTCTTTCACCTTTTCCTTACGGACATTGTGGTGATTTTTCTTTTCATGATTTACTTGCCTTGGCCTATTTCAATACTGGAGTGCTGTTTTTGTTTTTTTCTTTTAATGGTTCTCTAACAGTAATTTAGAAATTTCTGGCCTCAGGAATTCTTTATATTCTTAAAATTAGTGAAGTTCCCAGAATATTTTGTTTATTTGTTTATCTCTATTGATAGTTACTATATTAAAAATTAAACCTGGAGGGGGGTAGCGAGAAAGAGGGGGGGAAAATGAGGAGCTGATATCAAAGGCTCAAGTAGAAAGCAAATGTTTTGAGAATGATGATGGCAACAAATGTACAAATGTGCTTGACACAATGGATGTATGTATGGATTGTGATAAGAGGTGTTCGAGCCACCAATAACATGATTTAAAAAAATTAAACCTGAAAAAAATATAAAACACAAAAAACCACAAGCACACATGCCATTAGCTGCCAGAACAATGACATTATCACTCATGTAGCCTCTGGTAACTTTCACTGCACGCTTAAGAGTGAGTGAGTCCCTATGTTCCTTGCCCCAGCCCTTTATGGTGCGAGGGAGCCAGAGCGGTGGCTGGAAAGGTGGGCCTGTGTGGCAGGACAGGGAGGTACATAGAGACAGGGGCCAGAGTTGGTTGGGGAATTCTCCAGATGTGTGGGTGAGCAGATTGGTTGACCCCAAAAGAATGGAGGAGAGTTATGAATTAAAGGGAAACAATTATATTAGCAGATCACTTGGTATAACTACGGGAGTTCTGTTGGTGCAGTGGATCAAGGATTTAGGCACTGTGAACCATTAGGTTAGCAATTCAAGCCCAGTAGCCACTCTAGGGAAGAAAGATGAGGCTATCTGCTCCTGTACAGATGTATTGTCTCAGAAACCCTATGTAAATCACTATGAGCTGGAACTGACTCAATGACAGTGAGTGTGTTGGTAGAGAATGGTAGTGTGGGTGTGATGGGTAGACTGGGAATGAAAAGTATAACAGCTAAATCTTCATTTCCCACAGCAGTATGCCAATAACTGAAAAATCAAGAAATTCCAGCATAAACATGTTACTTAGATATAAGAAAATAAACACTAAAAAAGAGCCAATAATGGTTTCTTCTAGGAAGCACATTGGGAATGTGGAAAGAGCTTTGTAACACTGCCATAACTCTCTAAACTAAATACACGTATTCCACCACCTGAGAAGTTGGATATAAAAGGAAAATGTGCCACAGCATGGTAGGAAGGGTTCATTAATAACCTGTGATACACAGATAATATAAACTTGCTTGCTGAAAGTCAAGAGATGTTGAAGACTTTCTGATGAAGAAAGATATCAAAGCCTTCATTCAGTATGGATTACACTTCAACATAAAGAAAACAAACTCCATAAATCTCCATAAATGAAGCAGTAAACAACATCATGATCAACAGAGAAAATGCTGAAGTTGTCAAAAGATTTCATTTTACTTAGCTCCACAATAAATACTCAGGAAAGCAGCAGACAAGAAATCAAACAACATGTTACAACTGGGCAAATCTGCTGCAAAGGACTCCCTTATGCAAAGATGTCACTTTGAAGTCTATGGTGGGCCAAAGTAGAACTGATGCCTTTGAATTCTGGTGTTCACAAAGAATACTAACTATATCACGAGCTGACAGAAAATGAATAAATCTGTCTTGGAAGAAGCCAAAAATGCCCTCATAAGTGAGGATGGAGAGCCTTCATCTCCCATATGTTGTGTATATGTTCAGGAAGGGACCAGTCATTGGAGAAGGACATCATGTTCGGTAAACTAGAGGGTCAGAGAAAAAGAGCAGGATCCTCAACAAGTGACTGACACAGTGGTTACAACAATGGGCTTAACAATAGCCAACAGCTATGGGGATGGCACTGACACAAACCAAACTCACTGCCATAGAGTTGATGCCCACTCATGGCGACCCTATACGGACAGGTTAGAACTGCCCCTGTGAGCTCCAGCGACTGTAACTCTTGATAGGAGTAGAAAGCCCTGTCTTTCTTCTGTGGAGCAGCCACTGGTTTCAAACTGATAACCTGGTGGATCGCAGCCCAATGTGTAACCACTATGACACCAGGGCTTCTTTATTCTGTTGTACATAGATAGGGTCACTATATGGCACATAACAAACTTATAACTAAATTAACCCCCAAAATTCTTCAACAAAAACCTAACCATTTATTGAGCTTAAAAGCAATTCTGAGAGTGATTAAAGAAGTTTTATGTCAAATCTTGGGTCTACCATTTATGGTAACCTTTTTATACATCAGTTTCCTAAACTAAAAAAATAAATAAAACAAAAAGAAAGGAGCAGGGGGTGGTGGTGGTTAAAAACTAAAACAAAGGCAGGCTCTTGCTGTCAAGTCATATCGTCTTCTAATCTACTCTCCCAAGCAATGACACAAAGAGCCTAGCCTGTCTAGTGCCTATTACTGCTTTTATATGAACACTTTGTTGGAGACCTTACCTTTTATGGTTGGGGGGGGGGGAGTCACCACAACATGAGGAACTATATTAAAGGGTCTCAGCATTAGGAAGGTGGAGAACCACTGCCCTAAGGGGATAATTTATAATGTTCTTATCATAAAATGATGATATCTCTAAAGTGAACCAGAGACATATGTAAACCATAAATGAGTGAATTTTGGGCTCAAGTGTAATTCTAGCCCCAATATAAGAACAATTAGTTCTAATGACATGGCCCTACCTGAAACTCGCCCTTAGGAAGAGATGACTGAAGATATGGGTGCTTTAGCAAAGTGTGGTGGAAAAACTGCATGATATCTGGCTATCAGAAAAAACAGAGTCTGGGGTCTTAAAGGCTTGTCTGCAAACAAGCAGCCATCTAAGCAGGCTTCAATTAGTCCACATGAGGAAGCACACCAGTGTATGTGATCCAAGGATTGTAAACAATATATTACAAATCCATATCCAAAGAAGGGAACAGTAGCAGATCTTAAATTCTGAACACCCAGTTTGGAGAAGGCTATGGGTGGCAGTAGAAGCCCCAAATCCATTTGCAGGGTCCCTACATGGATTAAGCTTTCCATGAATCCCTTCTCACCATAATCCAAGGATGTTAATAGCCTGGCTATCAGACAGAGAGCACTATAAAGTTGATTATGGCAGATGCAGTTAGCTTAAAATGTAAGATCTTATCCTATGATCTCCCTTTGACACATTTTAAAGTTGTTTCAGTTTTTAATAGTTTCTGCTTCCTTTTCAGTTGTTTTGTGTTTTCATTATTTTGGTTTGGTTTTGTTGTTTATGTTTTTTAATGATTTTCTGTATATGAGGCCCAGGGCAGGTTGTTTTATAAAGACAGTAACTAGATTAATAATTATCTAGGGGCATGGCAGGGGAGGTTGGAGGGACATGAGGAAGAGCTAACAACTATGAGTATGAGAAGAAAATGTTCTGAAATTGATTGTGGTGACAACTGCACATTCTTCTTAATATGACTGAAGATTAAATTATACGATATGGGAGTTACATTCCAATTAAAAAAATTTTTTTCGACACCTCGTGATCACACAGGCTGATATGTTCTTCCATGTGGGCTTTGTTGCTTCTGAGCTAGATGGCCGCTTGTTACCTTCAAGCTGAAGACAAATGGGTGCATAAGCAAATGTGGCGAAGAAAGCTTATGGTGCCGGGCTATCAAAAAGTATACCGTCTGGGGTCTTAAAGGCTTGAAGGTAATCAAGCAGCCATTACGCTCAGAAGTAACAAAGCCCACATGGAAGACGCACACCAGCCTATGCAACCACGAGGTGTCGAAGGGATCAGGTAAAAGGCATCATCAGAACAAAAAATCTTACCAGAGTGAATGATGGGGGGAGTGCGGAGTGGAGACCTAAAGCCCATTAGTAGGCCACTGGAGATCCCCTTGCAGAGGGGTCTCAGGGAGGAGATGAGCCAGTCAGGGTGTGATGTAGCAACGATGAAAAATACAACTTTCCTCTAGTTCCTAAATGTTTCTTCCCCGCTCCCACTATCATGACACGAATTCGACCTTGCAAGTCTGGCTAGACCAGAGGATGTACACTGGTACAGATAGGAACTGGAAATACAGGGAATCCAGGGCGGATGAGCCCTACAGGACCAGTGGTGTGAGTGGCGATACTGGGAGGGTAGAGGGAGAGTGGGTTGGAAAGAGGGAACCAATTACAAGGAACTATATGTGACCTCCTCCCTGGGGGACGGACAACCGAAAAGTGGGTGAAGGGAGACGTCGGACAGGGCAAGATATGACAAAATAACAATTCATAAATTATCAAGAGTTCATGAGGGAGGGGGGAGCAGGGAGGGAGGGGAAAAATGAGGACCTAATGCCAGGGGCTTAAGTGGAGAGGAAATGTTTTGAGAATGATGAGGGCAATGAATGTACAAATGCGCTATACACAATTGATGTGTGTATGGATTGTGATAAGGGTTGTATGAGCCCCTAATAAAATGATTTAAAAAAAATTTTAAGGGAGATGAGAGAGGCAATACATATCACAATATGGAGAATTCCACAAGAAAATTTTTGTAAGGTAATTAGTACAGTACCTAGTAGAGTATCAAATATTTAGTAGCTACAATTTTTACTAGCTCCAATAGGGCAGTGAATTAAATACCAGGCAGTTAATTAAATAACTGAAAGGTCAGTGGTTTGAACTGCTTCCATAAGGATTATAACCTTGTAGCTACTCTGACCTATAGGGCTGCTATGAGTTGAAATTGCCAGCAGTGAGTTTATTTTTTGGAGTTTTTAAAATCATTGCTACTATTAATTCTGACATAATTAAAGTAAAAGAAAGTCTGACCTAAATGTATACAACTACCAGTCACTATGAAACTGCCAATTTAGTAGCCAATTCTTTTTTCCCCAATCATTTTATTGAGGGCTCATACAACTCTTATCACAATCCACACAGACATCAATTGTGTCAAGCACATTTGTACATTCATTGCCCTCATCATTCTCAAAACATTTGCTCTCCACTTAAGCCCTTGCTATCAGCTCCTCATTGCTTCCCCTCCCTTATGAGCCCTTGATAATTTATAAATTATTATTTTGTCATAGCTACACTGTTCGACGTCTCCCTTCACCCACTTTTCTGTTGTCCATCCCCCAGGGAGGAGGTTATATGTAGATCCTTGTAATCAATTCCCCCTTTCCACCCTACCATGCCAATTCTTGACTGTTATTTTATAAAGCATATTTAAAATCTTTCAAGATCAGAACACATAGGGTTATTTTTATTAAGTGATCAACAGTTTAAAATATAAATACTCTAAGTAGAATTTAGACAAGATCCATAAAATGTACTAAAACAAAAGTGGAATAATGAATAATTCCTAATATCTGATACTTTGTTTGAATAGGTAAAGAGTACCTCAACTCAACTCACTGTCATTGAACTGATTCCAACTCACAGGGACCCTATAGGACAGGGCAGAACCGCCCTGTGGGTTTCCGAGACCGCAAATCCTCATTTTTCTCCTATGGAGTGGCTGGCGGTTTCGAACTGTTGACTCTGTGGTTTGCAGCCCATAGTGTTAACTCACCAGGGCTCCTTAAAGAGTACCTAGAGGATAAGAATGGAATATTACCTATTCTAAGTACTAAAGATGTGTTTTTAAAGTCACTTCATTGAAATAGCAGCAAAGATCTAGGTTTTGCTCACTCAAACTAAAATAAGATAATTATGATTGCAAATGTTTATACATTTACATACTTTTACTACAACTACATAAAATTACATCTATGTTTATAACCAAAGTTGGGAGAGAATTAAAAAGTAAAAATAACCATTGTCTTAGGCAGGTAGGGTTCTGAGTGAAATATTGGAGGCTTTCTTTTATAATACTTTAAGAGCAATTTCTAAAAGAACTCTGGCATAGGAGCTGAGCCATAATCCTTGGGGCATTGGACTACATTGGACCTCAGTGGACTACCAAGCAGGTCAACCAGGCCTAATCATCAAAGCGTGCTAGGTAGCTAGGAAGGCCCATTGAAGTCATCATTACCAATCACTGGAGCCGATATACATTTGCAACAGAAATGTCATTAAAGAAAGAACAACTGTCATTATAGAAACAGATCAGTAAGATTAATGCTCTGTGGTTTATGTCAGGAGGTGCTAAGAGAGCACTCAACTGTGTGAAGCGCTAATCTTTATCTCTAATCCCGTGTGTGTTTGGTTTCTGTAATGGATAAATGCCTCATATTGCTAGCTTCTGGCCACAAGACCAATTTTACAGTCTCAGCTCCTTTGTGATCAAAATGGAATTGGACAGATGTGCTTTCTCTTTTTATCCAGTTAATGTTTTAGAAACTTTACAGTAATGATCAAAATCCGAGCCAGCATTTTAAATGGATGGGGCAGCTTATTTCCTTAAGTAGGTGACTACTTATAAGCACTTTTCCTGCATATGTGGAACTCAAAAGTATGACTGGGCTTCAGCCGTCACTTGGATAGTTCTGTGAATACAAGAGTTTCGGCTCCTGTTGCCAATTTTCTGGCATAAAAACTATTCCATAGTAATTCGCAGTGAGGACTTTATAAGACAACTGTATAATAAGTACTTGATATAGTTCAAGAATCAAAAGACTTTTTTAAAGCACCATTTCCATTTCAAGGGAAAGGACACACCCCATTACAGTACAGCAAATTTTAAAAACAAGACTAGAACCAGCCCTTTCCCTCTCAAATCTGTCTGACAGCTGTGCTACTTCCCTTTCCTCAGCAAAGTCACCTCTTGGTCAGTTATCACAACCGCTGTGTGTAAATGAGAGAAACTAAGAGGACTGACCCCAGAGAGTCAGGTATGAGATGAGATGCTATCACCTTTTTAAGAGGAACACGCCTAAGGCCTGTGGTCCTGATGGTTCCACCCATTTGTCAGTGTCTTGGGTTCTGTCTGAATTCGGGCTTTCAGACACCCTAAAAAGGTCTTTTTTGAATGCCCCTCTTTGATACATCGGTGGGACTCCTTGGCACTGCTGCCATTTGTTTGAAGGCAAAAGAAAATGTTCCAAAGCAACTTTTATTTCTTGCCGACAGTCTTTTCAAATAGTCCATCTTTAGGGCACCAAAAGAACATTCACAAAAATACCTTCCTAACCATTTCTAGTCAGCTGGTGTTAGGTTTTTAACTTGACACTAGAAGATCACAGCAAACTGAGCAGAAAGAAGGAAATTACCTACATATGGCAGTGGAGCGTAGGCTGCTAATTCTCTTCAGGGGGTCTATAATAAGTAATGTGAGAGGCTGGGAGAAACTGGTTTTAAGTGAAACTCCGGGCAAAGCACTGTCCATCTGGGGACAATAGTTAAATCATACCAAGAAAGGCTCGGGGCCTTCTTTTTTATTATAAATCAAATCAGCAGTCCCCAGTTGATAGAATTTCTCAACTGAGGTTTTCAACAACTGCCCAAGCAGCTCCAGATGGGGAAAAAAAAACATGGGTGAAAAATTTTCAAAGTGGGGGCTAAGAATGATGGAGTCACCTAGGCTGAATGTCTGATATACTTCTTGTATTACAGTGAACTGAGTCAAGTTTATTTGATTCTGTTTTGTTCTATCTCTTGGGAAATTCTTGGAGCCTCAGGTCCTGCGATGAACTCTGAAGAGTACAATGTGATTGGAAAGGTTCTAAAAATACCACAGGTTTGCCCAGGCTCACTGGGAAGGGTGGATGATTCAATCACAAGTGTCAAAAATCTGATTCCTCATTTCTCAGGCTCTGACAGCTGCAGCCCATCTTGCCAGGATTCTCTTATCTTCACTGTGTTCTCTTTGAAGTATTTAAGGACGATTTCATAATCTCTGCAATTGAGCTCTAGGATTTCTGTCGGTAGCTGCAGAACGAATTGGTTGGCCCTTTCTAAAGCTGCTTTATAAATATTACTTAACCAAGCACATTTTTAAAGTAGCTATAACTGCAAAACAGCTGAGTCCTTGGAATGGTGAGGGAAGAAAACACAATGGAACGTTAACACTATCAACCAAGAATGACCTTCAGTGGTTGAGTGCCAGTGGAACCTTAACCACAGGTTCATTTGCTGCTACCAAAAAGCTAAGTCCCCAAAGGCAGGTGTTTGTTTGAATAAAGTCTTGGGAAAGGCTCCAGGCCCTGCACCACTGTGGCTACCTTTTGTGTTTTTTCCTCTAAATTCTTTTTTTTTTTTTTTATTTCTCAAGTCCTCTTTTTATTTTTAATTTTTCTTTCTTTCTTTTTTTTTTTCTTTTAAAAAAATCATTTTATTTGGGGCTCATACATCTGTTATCCCCATCCATACACACATCAATTGTGTAAAGCGCATTTGTACATCGTTTCTCAAAACATTTTCTCTCCATTTAAACCCCCGACATTAGGTCCTCATTTTTCCCCTCCTTCCCCGCTCCCCCCTCCCGCATGAGTCCTTGATAGTTTATAAATGGTTATTTTGTCATATCTTGCCCTGTCCGACGTCTCGCTACACTGTTCGACGTCTCCCTTCACCCACTTTTCTGTTGTCCATCCCCCAGGGAGGAGGTCACACACAGTTCCATGTAATCGGTTCCCTCTTTCCTACCCATTATCCCTTTACCCACTCCTCTAAATTCTTAAAGCAGAGATTCAGTCCTAGTAAGTGGTTAAGACGGTAAATATAATTAAAGAAATATCACCATGGCATACCCCACTTTATAGTGTGTCACAGGCATTGTGTTTTGTTTTCACAAAATGACAGGTTTGTGGCAGCCCTGCACAGAGCAAGTAAGTTTTAGTGCCATTTTTCCAACAGTACACTCTCACTGCATGTCTCTGAGCTCTATTTCGGCCTTTCTCACCATAAGGCTAATAAAGGCTGCAGGATAGTGTACACAAAGCTTTTTCCACGCACAGGGGCATGCTTCACTGCAATATTTGAATCCGAACCCACAGTGTCTGTGAGATCAGCCTGCGCTGCTTTGTGCTCTTCTGTTATCTGACACCCACACATCATGGGCCAAGTGGTGGCCTGGGAAATGGGAGAAATCAAACTTACCCAAAACACTTGGCTTGAGGCTTCGACGCTATTAGATTAAATGGCAAATTTAAGTTTGTGGTCAGGCATTTAAAAATAACTATAAAATTAATGGCTAAAGGGAAAGTTATAGGTAAGGTCTTTTTCTTACCAACTGAAGGCTACTCAGAAGTGCCAAGACATGTTCTGATGGAAAATAGATCCAAACTCAATTAAAACCTTTGATTCCATTGTTCTATACCCATATCAAATGCCTACTGTAGGCATTCAGTGAACAGCGGTGAACGAGAGACATGGGGCTGGCCTCATGAAGCTTTCTGGGTTGACAGTGGGGCAGAGAACAACTGTGATCTTAAGGGAGTTGAGCATAACAACACACGGGAGCAGTGTGTTGGCAGGCCATTTCAGGAGGGCTGGAGGAGACACCATTTTTCTAAGGTCTCTTTGTCATCATAAGGGAAAAAAAAAAAGAAACATCACAGTAACCTTTTTGGGATAAGTCAATCACAGTTATCGTCGTTAACTGTTAGACTTCTATCCTGTTTTCCAGCTCCTCCTACATGGTGTGTTGCATACCTAAAATATTTTTATGTAAACGTTTTCAAAATATGTAAAATGTAGTTCACTTAACATTGAGAGACCGTCTCAATGTTGAAGTCATCACAATTTGGAATAACAGGTATACTCTGTATTTACTATGAGTCAGAAACTTCTCAAATGGCAATGGGTTTGGTTTGGGATTTCAAAAGGAAAGGGGTACACAAGACAATACCAGTGGGGACTGGTGGAAGCCCTTCTGAAATCCAAGGTTCCCAAGGACTAACCTCACAACTGGTCTTTCTAAGGAGGGTAGCCTCAGACCTGCTCTGTTAACTCTTGCTCTGCACATCAGTTTTTCCATATTCCTTTTAATATTGCAAAGTCACTCTATTATGTTTTTCCTTTGTTGTTGTTCTCAGTTAACATATGGTTGATTCCTAGCAAAATTTTCACATTTTTCATTCATCTTGGTTATCCTCATGTGGACTCTGGCTTGACTATGTCCCTCTCAAAACCTGCAGCCAAAAAAATGTAGCAGAATATTCTAGGCATAGCTTGACTATAAATAGGATATACTTTTTAATGCGGTATAATATTTTATTTCCTTTTTAAAAAGCTGCATTACTAATGGCTGGGGCTCTGAGTTGGCAGACGAAGCTGGAATTCTAATCCATTATATTTATAATCCCATTAATGGCATTGTGTTTGTTTCAGCAGTGTTTTTAACCTATGAAGAGGCTTCTGAATTATAATTCTAGCATTTGTCTCACGTTAATAATTTCTTTGAGCTTTTTGTCATGTGTAAATTACTGTGGGCCTGGAGCCAGACAGCCTCAGTTCAAATGCCAGGACTACTACTTACAGGGATATGGTCATAGACAATGTAGCTTAAATGCTGCATGTGTCTCAGTTCTCTAATGAAAAAAACAAAACAAAAATTCTATCTATCCATCCATCCATCCATCCATCCATCCATCCATCCATCCATCCACATTCTTTCCACTTTGTCCCTGGGTTCCTTGTTCCCATCTTTCCCATATCTTCCTGACTTCCGAGTTTTGCTTTTGGGTAAATGCTGTCTTTTAGCGTCTCCCATGGTTGATTCTTGAGAGGAGCACATTCCTCACAGATATTCTTATTCACTTCATAGGTTGAAAGGTGATTCCCGGGAGTGGGTTCAGTTCTAGGTTGGAAGGGCTGGGTATATTTTTCCAATACTCCAGACAGCATTAAGCACACAGTATCTGCTCAACAAATGGCAGCTAAAACAACTTTCATCATTTTCACTTCTCTTGAATCTGTGAAAATTGCTTATCCCTAAACATAATGCTGTTTCTTATTTCTTTCTACTGAATGGCCTACAACTTGGGGGAACTCCAAGTATTTATGGTATAATGTGTAACTCTAGCTTTCAAATTCTTCATCTAAGTGAATGATGAAAATATTAAGAGCTAATACCTAATATTTACTCACTGCCATCAAGTGAATTTCAACTCACAGTGACCCTACAGGATTGAATAGACCTGCTCCATAGGCTTTCTGGGATAATGACTCTTCGTGGGAGCGGACAACTTCATCTTTCTCTCATGTAGTGGCTGGTGGGTTTGAACCACTGGCCTTGCAGTTAGCAGCCCAATGTTTGACTCACTGTGCCACCAGGGCTCCTTAGTGAATACCTACTGGGCACTTACTATGTGCCTGGTGCTGTTCTAAGCACTTCAGTGGTATTAACCCATTTAATCCTTACAATAATTCTAGGAGGTATGCATTTATCTTTCACAGCTGAGTAAAATGAGGTTAAGAGCTTGCCCAAGGTACCAAGCTTGACAAGAAGCAAAGGTGAAGTCACCATTTGCACTTAAATCCCAAAGTCCCAGAGCCCTTGTTCATAAGTGTTACACTCTCCTACCTTTTATACATGTAATAATGTGCTGTGTGAGAACGACGACTTCAGGATGATGGGAGATGCTGTATGTAGGCCAGACTTGGAAGCTTTCAGAAGCTCTGGCAGCCAGCCCTTACAACAATGGTGAGCACTTATTCCTCCATCCCCAGGTCACTTGGAGAACCCTGAGAGGTTGGGTGATTTGTTCAACCTTTTCATGATGAATTTCTGCTCAGAATTTCTTTGTTGATACCATGTATTTCCAATAATGGAAGGCATGCTAAAATTAGGGAGAATTTTTTTTTAGATAATATGGATTTTGACATAATTATATGGGACACCTAAGACCCAAGTGGGCTGGTAATAGGGGTAGATTTAGGTTTTTATTCAGATTCACAGTTACATAGGTCCTAGGCACTAGAACATAGCTATACAGTAGGTGCTAGAATAAACTGAGGCAGCAAGACCCACTTCTCAAAAAACCTGAGGGGCTGAAAAGGCTGGTGGGTAACATATGTCCCGTGGGTCACAAAAGTGTTAAGGTCAATAGAAAGATGCATGCAAGACCTGGGTCCCAGTGCTGCCATTTGTTAGTGGTGTGCATCTTCCATTTCTCTGAGCTTCTCAAATAATAAGACCCCTAAGGTGGAGGCAAGTATGAAAAACAGGCAGCACAGAGTTCTGTACCGAGAAGGTGCACAGTGAAAGCTAGCCCCTGTGTCATTCATTCCCTCCTGGCACAGCATTCTTCCCAAACACCCTGTGACTACTTCCGGGTACCCTCTTACCAACTATGCTAACAGATGGGTGGCACAGGACATGGTTCCTGAGTGACTACCATGTAACACTGAATCAGAAATGTTCCAGTTAGGTCCAGCCATGTTATGTCATTTTAAGTGTGACAAACTGCCTAACTTTTGTCCATATGGACAATCACTCCATCAAGTAGAAAGTATTCTAGTAGGAAACACAACAGGTCTACCAAGATTTGCTCTTCATAGAACTATGCTTAATGTTCCCCAATACCGCCTGTTCTGTTAAACAACTGCCAAATGAGTTACTGGATTTGTTCTAGTTGGCAGACATTAGTATCATAAGGTCAACTTATTTTTTAATTTTAACCCTTTTGCATCATTTTATTATTAGGTACTGTTGAGTTAATTCTGACTCAGATCCCATGTGACAGGGTACTATGGCCCCATAGGGTTTTGTCAGCTATAATTTTTTAAAAATAATTTTATTGCGGGCTCTTATAACATTCCATACATCAATTGTATCAAGCATATTTGTACATATGTTGCCATCATCATTTCCAAAACCTTTCATTCTACTTGAGGCCTTGGTATAAGTTCCTCTTTTTTACCCTCCTTCCCTCATCCTCCCATCCTTGTAAATACTTGATCAATTATATATTGCTATTATCATTTTATATCTTACACTGTCCATTGTCTCCCTTCACCCACATTTGTTATTTGTCCCCTTCAGGGGGGTCCCTGTATATCTAACCTTGTGATGGGTTCCCACTTTCTCTCCTTTCCCCCTTCCCAAACCTCCCCCTATCCTCATGATATAGCTACTCCCACTACTGTTCCTGAAGGGTTTATCTGTCACTTAATCAAACCCCATCAGGTATTATACACCCTCCTCACTATCAGTTTTAGATCTCTTGTTGTTCCCTTATCTATGAGTTTGTTGGTTCCCCATTCCCCCTCCCCAGCCTCTCCTCTCCCATGACCCCCCAGAACTCCTGGTCCTGTTTTCTCTTCAGGATTGTATGTTCTGCCTATCTTATATAGACAGACATAGGGTGAAAGAAATAAACAAACAAAAACAAAAATACAAGCAAACAAAACAGAACAACAACAAAAAAACCAATAGATAGTTCCAGGTCTGTCTGCTGACCCTTATGTATGTTTTATGATCAAGTTTGATGAGGTGTCAAGCTGTGTCCCCCAAGTCAGAAATCTATTTTCAGGATTCCTCGGGGACTTGGTTACTTTGTTCTCCTTGCTGCCCTGCTGCACTCCCTTCACATTTAACCCACTGTGCATGGGGCAGACCAGGCCCACTTTCTGCACAGTGTCTCGGGTACTGTCCCCCATAATGCTATGGGTCAGTGAGGGGACATCATATCTCATAGTGGGACCGGCCCAGCTACAGTCCTCTCTGTCCACTGGCTGCTCTGAGCAGCATGGTTGTTCCCGGGGCTTGGTGGGCCATGATGAGCTTCTCTCTCTCTCTCTCTTCCCCCCCTCCTTCCAAGTTCACTCCCAGTTGGTCTGGGCCAACCTGCCTTTCTCCCAGCTAAATCTTCAGTGCTGTCCTCTATATTGCCTCTTATGGGGAGGGGTCAACATAGCTCGGCTTGGACCCAGCCCCGTCTCAACATCCATTTTTGAACAGTTATTTTTCCCCCTCCTTTACAAGAGGAAGGATGCCTTTTGCCGTAATTCAGATGGGTCTCCTATTCACCACAAACTTTGAAAAATAAAAGCGAAAACCTTGGCACTAGGCAACCTGCCCTCATTTCTTTACACTGGAGACATCTCAGGAGACTGACCAGCATTGCTTGGGTGTCTCCATGTGGCCTGATTGATCAGCATGGCTAGTGGATCGGCCAGCATTTTCTGAAGGTAAAATATTAGTAGGCAGTATGGTGTCATACAGCAAAATCGCCACATAAATAATATTTTGTTGTTGTTGTTTTGGTCTCCCCCTGAATAGCAGCAATGTTGTCACAAAGTACATACTGTTCACTTCCAACTATCAATCTGAATGTTCCCATGTCTTAAGGCAATCTGGAAGTAGATGCCTAAAAGCCAAAGGAAATATTTCAATCAAATGTTGATTTTCTAAAACTACTCCTTCCCCAACATGCTAAAAGGCTCACAGGGTGTCTACAAGAAGAAGCACCGCGGGGGGGAAAAGTGGAGTCATGGGAACAAATTCGTTTGTGTTGGGCAGAGTGACGGTTCAATGCCAATTTGGAACAGCATGAATTCAATAACTTTTCAAAGCCAACACTGAGGTTTGGACATGAGCAGCTTTTTCAAGAAGCTTTTACTGAAGCCTAGTAGCTAATACATATCAAGACAAAACAAAAACAGTAAGAGTCAAAAATTATCTACCATTTGATGTGGGGGGAAAAGAGTAAAAAAGCAATAGCAGCTATTTGACTTCATTATTTCATGTTCTTTTTGATGCAACTTTAAGAAAAGGGGTTGGAGAATTACATATATCTTTTGTGCTTGAGTTTAAACTCACTGCTATCAAGTCAATTCTGACCCACAGTGACCCAACAGGACAAGTTAGAACTGCCTCTGTGGGTTTCCAAGACTGTAACTCTTTGCTGGAACAGAAAAACTCATCCTTCTCGCATGGAGTGCCTGGTGTTTTTGAACTACTAACCTCATGGTTAACAGCCTGATGTCTAACCCACTACACCACCAGGGCTCCTTGTGCTTGAGTTTAGCCATTTATAAAAGACAATATTAGCTGTTCTAGCATGCTCATGAATTTGATAGAAGGTAAATGAAATAACAGATGTTAAATTGCTGTTCAAAATTTTAAAGTATACAGCAAGATAAAATAGTATTTTTTAACCTGTAAGCATCTCTAAAGAGGTGGTTTAACAGTGGCAGCTAAAACTACTGAAAGCAACATAGTGATGGCATTTTCTTAGCCTTTCATGGAGATATATTAACCAGCAAATATAAATTTTCACCTTATTCATTAGCTCCATTAATTTTGCTTCACTTCTTGCAATTTGATACTCAAATAAATGTAATATAAATTCACTAAGTGGCAAACTGAAAGACTAGACCCTTGTCTCACAAAACTCCCTGCCATTTTACAAAATTAACAATATTTTTGTCAAGACACTTTTCTTTTTCTATTTTCCATAAATAAGTCATAAAATAAGATTAGCATCCCACTACTGATATCCAAACTAGGAAAGCTCAACACATCTGTGTCTTCAAACAAAGACTCAATGTCACACCCAGGTTTTGTGAGATTCTTCAACTTTAACTTACCTCATCACCCTTGAGGACTTCAGTGCCATCGAACTCCCGGGTCTGGTTGGTCTTCAAGGACACCTCTCTCTCGAGGATGGATAACTTCTCCTTTGCCTCCTGAAGTTCTTCAGCTTTGGCCTCTTTTTTACGAGAAATGATGGACGCCTAATTGATCATAAATACGACAGTAAAAGAACACATGCATTCAACTTTCTGTTGTTCTTGTGAAGGAATCTAGACAAGCATTTTCCATGTTATGGGGCTCAGTTTTCCCTATCTGGGTGGCTTCTCCTGACCACTACCCACCACCACCAGTGCCAGATTTAGTGGGCACTAATAGATGATACACATGTTGGAAGGCAAAGGCCTTGAAAGCATAAGCCATATTAACAGAGAAACAAAAAGGCAGTAAGAACAAGAATATTAAAGTCTTATCAAGTAACACTGAAATGCTACTGGAAAGAGATTCTAGGTAAGTAAATCGAATTTAACATTAAGTCTATTGTTCTTCTGTACAGTGGCTTCCTTTCCTCAGAAGAATGCTTTATTCTCAAAACCACAACATGGGCCATCTTATCTAGGTCAATAAATCAGATTTTTCAAATGAAATATTAAAACGTCTATTAAATTTGGGGCACTCTAATACATAAAATGCAGCTTCTATACCAAACATTTGACTCATCCAAATTATGCAAATGTTTAATCAAGTCAAATGGCTGTTCTAACCCTGAGTGCATCGTTTTATATTGGCAAGGACCTCTAATAGTACAATGGTTAAGAACTTGGCTTCTAACCAAAAGGTTAGCAGTTCCAGCCCACCCTGCCAGCATTCTGGCTTCTGTCAATATTATAACCTAGGAAACCTTACGGGGCACTTCTGCTCTATCTCATGGAGTCAATAATCACAACCACCACAGGCATTCTGAGGGGTCGCCCTAAATAAATCAGACACAATTATTTAAGAAAAATATGGGAAAAGATGTTTTTCTTCAGTGAAGTAGACTGCTTCTCTGAGAGTATTCCTGGTAAGAAATCAAAAAGGAATGCTAAAATCACCTGAAGTTTATAGGAATTCCTTAACGGCTCAAGTAAATGTAAACTTCAGCCTTAAAGCCAGATTTTTACTTAACAGAGACGCACAAGGGCATTTCTTACTGCAGGCAGGAACAAGTTAAAAGTATTAGGGAATATATTTGTAAAAATGGTGTCAGGGTTATTTGACCTCTAACTTCATGATGCAGTGGAGAGAATTACCATCAACACCAGTCCATTCTTATGAAGCAGAGGTCTGATATACCTCCTTCTAGCTTTTTTTTTTTTTTTTTTTTCACTATTTCTGACACTAGCCATTTTTCAGGGCATTCTCTACATCTCTGCTTGGTTTGATAATTTGTTGCAACGGCCACATAGAGCTCATAGTTACGGGGGTTATTAGTAAAGTAACAGGTTGCAATTAAGGATAACGATACAGTTCTTTGAGCTAGATAGCTTCTTTTCAGCCACACTTGTATAGTCAGGCCTTTTACTGGCTCTGGTCTCTTGACCACTCAGCCTGGCCCCTGCCCTGCTAGGGCAAGTGTTACAAAGCTCTTTAACTCCACTAGTAAGTGCCCCGGGGAATCCACTTCACCAGTAAGCCTTGGCTTGAAAGTGGCCCCTGCCCTGCTAGGGCAAGTGTTACAAAGCTCTTTAACTCCATTAGTAAGTGCCCCGGGGAATCCACTTCACCAGTAAACCTTGGCTTGATAGTGGCCCCTGCCCTGCTAGAGCAAGTGTTACAAAGCTCTTTAACTCCACTAGTAAGTGCCCCGGGGAATCCACTTCACCAGTAAGCCTTGGCTTGAAAGCATTTTGCTCACTTCTTGCTGTGAGTCAGCAGGCCCAGCTCTGTTGACAAGTGCCTCAAGGCAGCCTACTCTTCCAGAAGGTTTCCTACCAGAATGGACTCAGCTCTCTTAACTCCATGGTCTGGCAAGCTCACTGTGCCACTCACACTGGTCTCCTGGTTCTTTTACCTCTGCTGCTGCTGCTGCTGTTTCTCTGCCACCACTGCTCAGCACCTTGTACTTTCTTCATTGCTAAAGCTCACTCTCCCTCAGGTCTAGGAGGTTTTCAGTGTAGGAATCCTAGGTCCAAAGAAAACACTCCAATCCTAGCTGTTCTTCTTGGTGGTAGGAAGGTCACTCTTTCCTGTTGTGGGACTGGCTCTCTTTTAAGCCTAGTAGATGGCAAAACTACCATTTTTGGGAGTCCCACCACCTTATTTGTACAGTCCCCTTACCACCAGAGCTTCATGTACTTTCTTTACATTATCATTTACATTATGAGGGTCACAAGCACTTCATAGTCTCTCCTAATCAAATGGTGGGAATTACAAGACAACGGTAGGAAAGGCCATTAAAAAAGCATTCCATTGAACTATACCACTGAACAAAAGAAACCAATTTGAAGTATAAGAATTTGAAAAGAAACAGGAATTTTCAGAGTATATAATTATATATTTAAAAAAACAAAACTAATTGAAAAAGTATAGTCAACCAATTATCAGTTTCCATCAAAGAACAAAATCAGTGATAAGACATAAGAAAATACCTCATTTATATGAGTAAAAATACAATAGAATATGTAAACATAAATGTTAACAAGTCCCAAACTTTTATGAAGACAACTATTGAGCATAAATTAAACTTGGACAAATGTTCTTTTGTCCAAAGATGACCATGTTCTTCAACAGGAAGATTCAATATCGTAAAGATTTAAATTCTGAGTTAATTGGCAAATATGATGCAACTCCAAGAAATAAAATATTTGCTAGAGCTAAACAAGTCAATAAGAAAGTTTATTAAAAAAACCCACAGACAAGTGTAGCCAAAAAGACCAGAAAAAAGGAAAACAACTGGAAGTGGGAATGGCTACCTTTAGCGACTCTTAGAGCTCGACTATAAGGCTTCTATAGACTAAACAGTTGATGCAGGTGCATAGATAGACAGGTCGAGAGACAGAGTAGAAAATTTGGAAATCCAACATAGTTTAGAAATGTAGGGTAAATAAAGGCAGAATCTGAAGTCTTTGGGGTAAAGATGGTATTGGAACAATTGGATGGCCACATGAAAAAAAGATGTACTGCCATTTCATCAGAAGTTCTAAATAGATTCTAAGATATTTGCTATAAAAAGAATAAGCAAACAAAACATAATAAACACACACATATAAAAAACAAAATAAGACCTACCAAAAGAAGAAGCATGCCTTAAAAGCCTATAAGTAAAATCCTCTATAACCTGAAGGTGGGGAAATCATTCCTGTGACTCAAAATTTGAAAACAAGACCAGAAAGGGTTGATAAGCTTGATTTCATAAAACAAAGACATTTCCCATGACAAAAACCATTATAATCAAAGAGAAAAGATAAATAACAAGCTGGGGGTGGTGGTGAATGTTATAATTTATAAGCTATACAAAAAGTATTCCTCGGCCTCATTACCAACTAAATGGACAACACCACCCTCCCCCCAAGAAGAATTCACTTCAGAGGACAGCACTGAAGCTACAGCCCAAGAAGAGGGACTGGTCTGGTCAGAGCACACAGGAGCCAACGAGGGGGGATACAGGGGGAAAAAAAGAAAAGAGTGAAGCACATCCTGGCTCACCAAGCCCTGAGGACAATGTTCCTGCTCAGAATAGCAATGCACAGAGATGAACACAGGGCTGGCCTCACCACAGGACACAGCATTCCTCATTGACCCATAGCACCACGGGGGACAACACTAGAGACACGCAGTGGGAACTGTGCCTGCCATGAGCGCACCACACGGAAGCCAGCCTCTGGGGGTATGCAGCAGAGCAGTGGGGGGAGCAGAGCAATGAAGTCCCCAGGGATAGATGCGGTGCCAGGGCAT
>NW_022111312.1:11927925-11936770 GCF_000313985.2 Echinops telfairi
ATCTTTTGATAGACATACACCATCAGCTTTCTTCACCACATTTGCTTATGCACCTATTTGTCTTCAGCGATTGTATCGGGGAAGTGAGCACACAATGGTATGATTTTTTTGTTCTTTGATGCCTGATAGCTGATCCCTTCAACACCTCGTGATCACACAGGTTGGTGTGCTTCTTCCATTTGGACTTTGTTGTTTCTGAGCCAGATGGCCGCTTGTTTAACAAGGTATGGCTTTTATGGAGATGGTCACCAGTAAGGTTACAGGTCTAAATGACTGGACTGAAGGAGTGGTCTTACCTGCTGCCGATACAGTGAGAGTTTGCCTTCAATTGGCTCATTCCTCATCATTTTCTTTTCAATCAGCTGGCTAATTTCTGTGTTTATTTCATTCATCTAAAAGGATATAAGAAATATAAGAGTGAAAAATGTTAAAAGGCTCCCTATGCTTACACAAACCCAATGACATCTGGCCGGGCCAAACGAGAAATGCTAAGTTTTCAATCTTTGAGGCAAAGAGCAGTTCCATTAATATCCAGTCTGTTGTTATGATTACTTTTAGCAACAATTTACATTTCAAGGCACTTAACTGATTTCACAAAAAATAATCATCCATTATAATTTTTTTAAAGGAGTGTTGTAGGGTTAGGTCTTGGTTGCTAACAGGCAGTTCAAAACCTACCAGTCCACTTTGTGGGAGATAGTTGAAGCTGTTGCTCCCACAAAGAGGGACAGTCTTAGAAACTCTAAGAGCTACTAAAAGTTGGACTCAACTTGTGGGTATTATCAAGAGAGTATTTTCTAGAAATTGACAGCTACATCTTTAGCAAGACTATGGCTCTCAAGCCACTGAATGTCATAAAGATGGGTCTGGACACGTTCCCGGGAGTTTAGTAGCTAGATCTCACAAACTCAGCTGAGAGTGGGCAGGGATTACATGGAAAAACTGTTTTTGTCCTAATGATCTGGGATTATACACAGTCATTTAGTCACACAGCTAAACCTTTACAAAACGTAATAAAACAAAGCTGACTAAAGTCAAAAGACACACATTGTCCTAGACACAGACAAAAAAGTATATGGCTTGCAGTATATCTATCATTTGAAAAGACAATGTGTTGGAATCAACTCTATGGCAGGGGGTTTAAGGCTTCTCATTCAAATCTGAGCCAAATCTGACTTGGATAATTCAATTTCTTTAAAACAAAACAAAGCAAAAACCACTGCCAGCAAGTTGATTCTATAGGGTCTCTACAGAATGAGACCCTACAAGGCAGAGCAAAAGTGCTCCTAGACTCTTTATGGAAGCACACGAGCATTTCTTTCTCCTATGACGAGGTTGGTGGGTTCAAACCTCCAACATTTTGGTTAGAAGTCAAACACTTAACCACTGCATTACCAGGGCTCCGAATGTCTCTAAGTAAAAATAGCAAAATGGTCAGAATAATGTATTTAATATCTTTCAATCAATTTTTATACTTATTTAAAAATGCATGTTTGATTATTGCCTTATTTCTAGGAAACAAAAATATTGCAATAGGATATCAGGTATTAGTGAACACCCCAACAAAGCTTAATAACCCTAAAGTATCTGAGGCAAAATAGAACCCTGGTATCTGAGGCAAAATATTAACTATAAATTAGAAATTCCTATATCATTATCCTTAGAAATAAAAATTAATGATAGTTATAATATTTAAACCTTGCCATCTAGATGACAGGAGAACAAATCTTAACCTAAATAGTTAATTCATCTACATTCATTTACATTTCTAAGTTACTTGGTTTTCTAACCAGTTGACTAGCGATTATAACTTCCTAGGGCAGCAGTTTTCAACCTGTGGGTCATGACCCCTTTGCGGGGTCCAACAACCCTTTTACAGGGGTCGCCTGATTCATAACAGTAGCAAAATTACAGTTATTAAGTAGCAACAAAAAACAATTTTATGGTTGGGGGGGTCACCACAACATGAGAAACTATGAAAGGGTCACGGTATTAGGAAGGTTGAGAACCACTGTCCTATGGGTTAGGTAACAGCATTTGTTATACTCTTCATCAAGACAGTTGTCACTCTGGCACAAATTACTCAGCACCAAGCACGATACTAGGCAACTTACTTCATTTCCGCAGGACTGGGGATTAGGTAAAACTGAGAGCTATAAAAAGCAGATGACTGTCACTTACCTTAGACTCAAGTTCAAGAAGATCAGAATGGCCCATAGCAGGCTCTGAAACCACTTTTTGTAAAAAATGCAATTCTTTTTTCTTGTTCTCTAGTTCTTTGGGAAATTTTTCAGTTACCATGTATGAATTAAACTTTATCTCCTCCTCTAGCCTCTTCATTAAACCTTAAAAAGTAACATTGAGTGAGTAGTTAACCCAAAAGAGTAGGGTTTAATGATTTTCTGTACATGAGCACTGTTTTGAATGACAATGAATAGTAAGGCATATCTGTTTAAAGCATCCCATATAGTATGTAGAGAGCAATAAAGAAAAGGTAGGTCAATGAAATACTTTGATGGTAGCTAGAATGATAATAAAGAAGCAAACCAAATCATCTAAATGGAAGAATACTTAAATAATTATAGAAAAAAGTGATTTTTCAAACTTACAACTTAACTCTTTAATATCCCACTATTTTAAAAAACAACATTGGAAAGTCATATATATTTTAGGGTCACACAAGGGGCCTTCAAAAATTTGTGGAAAAATTCCACTATCTTTTGATTCCATTTTCATACAACGTTTATGTATTTTGCTTTCCAATTATTTCTCAAAATCCATGAACTAAATGACAATCTTCCAATGAAATCAAACTCAGGCACACTCTTGGAGAAGAAAGTATAATTCATTCTTTCTTTTCTAATATTCCTGATGTATTAATTCTATTCTTCTACTTACATATACTAATGCATTATAATTTGACAGATTCTAACCAGTGAAGACTTTACTAAAGCTACAAGACCTGAAAAAAGAAATGATCTATATTTGTAAATGTTTACGACTTGCGTTATTTTAGCAGCTTTTGATTCTGTAAGGTATTAGTTTATAGTTAAGTGGCAACTTGAATTGTATTTTTTAAGATTTAATAGTTTTCTTATTTTGGCAAAGAGCACAGATACATACATACACGAATTTTCAGTGAATAATGGTTTTGTTATAAATTCCCAGCCTAGAGAGCTTTAAAAAGTTTATTTCAGATCTTTCTATTACACATTTACAAATTGTGATTTGACATTTTAAAACACTGTTTCCAGTTTAAATAATCTATGTACACAAACTGCATAATCAATCTCACCCAAAGACTTCAAATTATTTTTAGTTCTTTGTGCTAACCATCTATTAACTACGTAAAATTGCATTGAGGACAAATTCACAAGTTTTCCATGCAGCACTTCAATTTCCCCATATTCTAGGACTTAGGAAGGAAAGGAGCGTATTTAGTGAATCACACTTCAGTCAGCCAGGTTTCCCATTAAAGCTACTTACTGGCTTCTTCGGCTATTAGATGCCCAGCATTTTCATCTTTTAGTTCCTAAACATGCCCCATGTAACCAGAAACGCATGGAATCAAAGCCTAAAATCTTCTTAAAGATTTCTAATTCCTAAATAATTTTTCTCTATCAAAAAGAAAGTTCCCAATATTAGAAAATGCAAACTGATCTGCAGTGACAGAAGGCAGATTAATCATTGCCTGGGTGGTGGAAGCTGAGAGAGGCAGGAGGGACATGTATAAAAGGGCCCAAGTGAATGAACACTTGTGGGTCAGGGATACACAGAGATGTTCAACAGTATGACCATGGTTATGGCTCTCCCAATGTTCACACGTCAAAACTTATCAATGGTACGCTTTAATATGTGCATTTCACTGCATGCCAATTTCAGTACAATAGCACTGTTAAAAGATCATTATAAGAGTTTCCCTTAGATTTTAAGATTCTCTCTGAAAGAATCTAACTTAGACTTTGTGTTTCTTTGTAAGTATTTTTGTTTCTTTTTCTTTTCATTTAGTTGTGTTTTGGTTTTAGACATTCTGGTGACATTTAGTATTAGTTTACTATGATCTATGCAACTTTTTAATTTAAAACCAAAGCCAAACCAAACTTGCTGCCATTGAGTGATTCCAACTCATAGCAACCTTGGGTTTCTGAGACCCTATAGAATAGATCTTTAAGGAAGTGGAAAATCTCATCTTTCTCCCTTGAAACAGCTGGTGGTTTCAACTGCTGACTTTTCAGACAGCAGTCCAATGAGTAACCCACTAAGCTAACAAGGCTCCTTTTGATTTAAAAAAATTTTTTAAAGTCTCATTGATTCTCCTGCAATTTAATGAGTGACATCTTTTAGGTCATAAATCTCACTAATGTATACACTATAAGGTTGAATTAACTACTGTGGATGTTCTAGAATAAACTGTCTTGATTTCATATGGCTGCCATTCTGTAAAAGCAAAAATCACTTTGTAGATATTTAAAAATTTGTTAATTAAGTAGAAAGAACTTAAAAAAAATTTTTTTTACTTTCTTTTTTTTTTTTTAATCAATTTATTGGGGCTCATACAATTCATCACAATACATAGATCAATTGTGTAAAGCACATCTATACATTTGTTACCCTCATTATTCCCAAAATTCACTTTCCTCTTGGGTTCCCGGAATCAACTCATTTTCCTTTTTTCCCCTCCCCCTCCTTTCCTCCTCCCCTCTCCCCCATGCACCCTTGATAATTTATAAATTATTATTGTATCTGAAAGAACCTTTTTACAAGCCATTTTTGTCATTAGAAAAGTTAAACTGATATTAAACTGAATAACCAGAATCAAGTAAACATAGCTGAACCTCCTTCCTGCTAAACATAATCCTTAGACCATGTTTCCTAATTCCCTGACAGACAACAACAAAGCATGAACTCTTTAACCTTCTCTCTACTCCCTCGTCCACTCACAAAACACAGTTCACCCACATAATCTCTTATTTCTAGCAATATATGCGAGCATTCTTCTTAGTTGCTTCCCCTACTGTCTGTGAAAAAACAATCTTCCTTCCCAGGAGGGCCAAGCTCTCTAGTCTCCCACCCCCAACTCCTTAAACAACTCTCCCTTCTTCTTTCAAGAGATGACGTCTCTAAGGATAATTTAGTATGGGAAAAAGACAGAGCTTCCTATTCCCATAAAGAATATCTTGGGTAAAACAACAACAATAATAATATATATTAAGGGTTGTGGGTGAAGGGAGACAACGGACAGTGTAAGATACAAAATAACAATAATAATATATATATAAAAAACCACAATAATAATATATAATTGATCAAGGATTCACGAGAGTGAGAGGATGCCCAAGAGAGGGCAAAAAGAGGAGCTGATACCCAGGGCTCAAGTAGAAAGAAAATGTTTTGGAAATGATGGTAACATATGTACAAAGCGGGAGGCAGGAAGGGGATAAAGGGGAGCTGATATCAAGGAGTTCAAGAAGAAAGAAAATGTATTGAAAATGATGATGCCAACAATGGTACAATTATGCCTGATCTAATGGAACTTTGGATTATAATAATATCTCTAAGAGATCCTAATAAAATAAAATTAAAAAAAATAATATCTTGGAAACTCACAGGGGGAGTTCTACCCTGTCCTACGGTATCGTTATGAGTCAGAATCAACCAGATAGTAGAGAATTGGTTTTTTGGTAATAGCCACTCTGGCCCTCCCTCACTTCTCATCCACATGCATACTCCTTCTGATGCCTTCTTTTCAAAGATGAGTGATCAAAAGAAGCCCACTTCTTCGCTTATCATTTGCTTATCAGTTCACTGTGCCTTAGTATGGGCTGTCCTTTCATGCTTTCTTCACCTTTCCACTCAGGAACTCAACACAGGTGACACCAATCCAGGAAGGCCCCAACTGGGTGTCAGTTTGGTGCCTCTCATCTCTCTGTTCTCTTGAAGACTGTACTGACCTCCATCAGCATAATCATCACATAATTGTCCACAGCTTGTCAGTCTGGGGATCACTTTAATAGAAAGGCCTTTGCTTTCTATTCCTAACACTTAGTATGTAGTACCTGATATACAGCAGATGCTCAATAAATATTGAATTAATGGACAACTGGCTTAAGGTCAATTTTTCCTATTACTATTTAACATGTGCAATTAACTTTATTGTTTAACAGTAACTATTTTAAAACATAATATTTATATTAATATTTTAAGCCAACACTGCAAGAGCTATAAAAACAGAACAGCCTTATTTGTCCATTTTATTACTAGATTAATGATTGTGAATTTCCTGGCTCCAACAATTTCAAATTAGGTTAGAAGTGAAAGCCAAAGCAAAATAAAGTCTACCAATTCAAATAAAAAATGAAAAATTACAAATACTACAACTATCTTTGCATAGTCTGTTTAGTTACCAGAACTGAAACATGAAAAACAAGAACAAACCAGTTGCCACCAAGTCAGTTATGCTTCATGGTAGACTCAAGTGTCAGAGAAGACCTGTGCGCCACACAGTTTTTGTTTCGTTTTTTAATCATTTTATTAGGGGCTCATACAACTCTTATCACAATCCATACATACATCAATTGTGTAAAGCACATCTATACATTTGTTACCCTCATTATTCCCAAAATTCACTTTCCTCTTGGGTTCCCGGAATCAACTCATTTTCCTTTTTTCCCCTCCCCCTCCTTTCCTCCTCCCCTCTCCCCCATGCACCCTTGATAATTTATAAATTATTATTTTTCTGACATCTCAAGTTCTTTATGCATTTGATTCAGAATTAATATTTGGCCCATGTGCATTCAGGAAGCTTTCACTGTTGCCAAATTTTTCATGACCTTCCCACATTCATATAGGGTCGTGACTCACAGGTTAGGAAGCTTTGGGCTACTGCACTAGGAATAAATTGAAGAGGAGTGATGTTGTGTTCATCTTTTAAAAGAACATTCCAAGATTCTCACTGGCAATACTTATTTCCTTGTAATCGGTTCCCTCTTTCCTACCCACTCTCCCTCTACCCTCCCAGTATCACCACTCACACCACTGGTCCTGTAGGGCTCATCCGCCCTGGATTCCCAGTATTTCCAGTTCCTATCTGTACCGGTGTACATCCTCTGGTCTAGCCAGACTTGCAAGGTAGAATTCATATCATGATAGTGGGGGTGGGGAGGAAACATTTAGGAACTGGAGGAAAGTTGTATTTATCATCGTTGCTACATCACACCCTGAGTGGCTCGTCTCCTCCCCGAGACCCCTCTGCAAGGGAATCTCCAGTGGCCTACTAATGGGCTTTAGGTCTCCACGCCACACAGTTTTTAACAGCTGAGTTTTCCCAAGTTGACTGACTGGCTTTTGTTTTGAGACAGCTCTGTGTGAACCTGAACTTCTAACTTCTCGTTAGCAGCTAAAGTGCATGATTAAGACGTGCTTCCATATCACATACTGGTTTCCTATATAGCTATTAAATGTACTATATTCCCTTGATTCTAAGATGCCTTTGGGGAACCCCCTTATGCAGCCATTATTTCATCAACCTTCAATGAAACATTGCACCCCTTAGTAGTCACACCTCATTTTTCCCCACCACCATCTCCTCTTCTCCCCATATCCTGAGACAACCCCTAATCTGATTTGTCTCTATAGTTTTGTCAATTTTAGATATTTCATGTAAATAGGAGAATACACTATGAGGTCCTTGGTGACTAGCGTTTTTCATGTACATAATGTTTTTTGAGGTTTATCCATGTTGTAGAATATATGAGAAATTCATTCTTTTTGAATAGATTAAAAATATTCCATTGTAAAAAAAAATTCCATTGTATTCTTCTGCTGTCAAGTCAGTTTTAACTCAAAGCCCCAAAACAGGGTTTCCAAGGCTCTAAGGCTTTCCAGGAGCAGTCTCATCTTTCTCCCCAGGCACAGCTGGTGAGTTTAAACTGCTAACCTTGTAGCCAGGAGTCCAACTCTTAGCCTGACAGTGTCACTAAGGCTCCTTACATTCCACTGTCTGGATATACTGTATTTCATTTATCCATCATTTGAGGGATATTTAGCTTGTTTCCACTTTTTTGCCATTAGATATAATGTTAATACAAACATGCATGCACAAATGTTTTGTGTAGACAGGTGTTTTTATTTCTCTTGGGTATATCTTAGGATTGAATTGCTGGATCAAATGCTTAACATTTTGAGGAAATGCCAAACTGTTTTCCAAACAGCTGCACCATTTTACATTCCTACCAGCAACATATAATGGTTGTCCACATTCTTGCCAACACCTGCAACTCTCTTTTTCTATCATTCTATGCATTCCATCTGATAGTGTAATATCCCACAGAATACTACAGAAAGATGAACTCACTCAGTGGGGCATTTGCATCAGACTAGTTCTACAGTGAAAACAAGAGGTTTGCAGTACTCTTGCAGTGGTCCTCCTCTCCTCTCTGATCACCAAAAAAAAAAAAATTACCTAAAATATCTAGGATGAGTTTGCTTTGTTAATAAAGTGTTAATAAATTCTGGGATATTCAAATTCTGTGTACTGCTAGTGTGAGAAAAAAAGGCAGGAATTCCCAGGTCAGTAGTCTTGGTATTCCACAAGCCAGAATATGGAAAACATTTTAAGGGTCCCATCTTTTATTCCTTGTCTTTATAGCCCTGTCTCTAAAATAGTGATTTAATGTTTCACCCATTGATTCATCACACATCCCTTCTAAAGTACCTTATACTCTCACACCAGAGGGCCTACCTTCTCTGTGGTTATTATTACCTTCCCCTTCTGACTACAGAGCTGATCAGGATGTGAAAACCTACAGAAAACCTGTCTTCATTAAAGTACTCATTCACCAGCGAG
>NW_022111312.1:11937689-11967154 GCF_000313985.2 Echinops telfairi
TCATCATTCTCAAAACATTTTATTTCTACTTGAGCCCTTGGTATCAGCTTCTCATTTTCCCCCTTCCCTTTCCCACCCTCCCTCCCTCATGAACCCTTGATAATTTATAAATTATTATTTTTCTGACATCTCAAGTTCTTTATGCATTTGATTCAGAATTAATATTTGGCCCATGTGCATTCAGGAAGCTTTCACTGTTGCCAAATTTTTCATGACCTTCCCACATTCATATAGGGTCGTGACTCACAGGTTAGGAAGCTTTGGGCTACTGCACTAGGAATAAATTGAAGAGGAGTGATGTTGTGTTCATCTTTTAAAAGAACATTCCAAGATTCTCACTGGCAATACTTATGCATCCACAAGGGTGACCAGTTAATTAAAATTAAAAAGTTATTAAAATTTATACACTAACCACTAATGCCAAAGAAAGAGAAATTAAAGATTTGTACCAATATGTGCAGTGCTCAATTGATCAAACATGTAATCAAGATGCATAGATAATTACTAGTGATTGGAATGAAAAAGTTGGAAGCAAAAAAGAAAGAGTACTTGGAAAATACAGCCTTAGTTATAGAAACAATGCAAGAGATCACGTTAAAAATTTTTAAGACCAAGAACCTATTTAGTGGCAATATTCTTTTCAACATCATAAGCAGTAGCTACATTTATATCAGAAAACCAAACTCACTCCCATCGAGTCAATGATAACTCTAATGACCCTGTGAGTTTCCAAGACTGTAACTCTTTATAGAAGTAGAAAGTCCCATCTTTTTCCTTTGGAATGGCTGGTGGTTTTGCACTTTGAACCCGCAGTTAGCAGCCCAGTGTGTAACCACCATGACACCAGAGATCCTTAACTATACGTACAGACATTGTTTAATGGAATACTCACCAGAATCAAATGAACTACATCTGTGGAGAGAGATGATGGAGAAGTTCAGTATCATCAGCCAGAACAAAGTCAGGAGCCAACAATGGTACAGATCATCAATTTGCTCATATGCAAATTAAATTACAGCTGAAGAAAATTAAAGCAAGTCCATGACCTTGATCATATCTCACCTGAATTTAGAAACCATCTCAAGAATAGATTCAACACAACGAACACCAAATGAACAAAGGCAAAATGTGTTGTGGATAAAAACAAAGAAAAAATGCATTTCAGGAAAACATCAAGGACATCATATAAGAAGAAAGCAAAATGCCATTAAAAAGACAAGAAAGAAGAAAAGACCAAAATGGATGTCAAAAGAGGCTCAACTCATGCTTGAATGTAGAGTTGCTAAAGCATGTGGAAGAAAAGAGCTGAACAGAAGATTTCAAAGTGTGGCTTGAGATGACAAGTATTATAATGAATGTACAAAAACTTGGAGCTGGGAAACCAAATGGGAAGCATATGCTCAGCATTTCTCAAGCTGAAAAAAAATGAAAGAAGTCAAGCCATGAGTTGTAATATTGAGAAGTTTGATGAGAAAAATATTTAATGATGTAAAATGCATCAAAAGAAGATGGAAGCATCTATAGACAATAGACCAATCCCCACACAGAGGGGCCACAGGGATGGGATGAGTCAACCAGGGTGTAGTAAAGCATTGATGAAACAATATTCCTCTGGTTCCTTGAGGCTTCCTCATCCCCCACTATCATGACCCCAGTGTTGTTTCTCAATTCAGACTAGATCGGAGCATGTACACAGGTATAGATAGGTGGGGGCTCACAACATACAGAATCCAGGAACAGGAGTGGGAATAGTGATACCAGAGGGTAGAAGGGTGGGGGGGAGAGGAAGGGAGAAAGGGGGACCTGATCGCAATAATCAACACATAACCATACACCCCTCTCCAGGGGGAAGAACAACAGAAAACTTGCGGGGAGACAGCAAAAATGTCATCTTAAAGAACCAAGACATAATAATATCCATTACTTCATATATCAGAAGAATGGATAAACCTGTCTTAGAAAAAGTACAGCCAAAATGCTTCTAAGAAGGGAGGATGGCAAGACTTCTTTTTACATACTCTGGAAATTTAATCAGGAGAGACCAGTCCCTAAAGAGGGGCATCACGCTTGGCAAAGCAGAAGATTAGGGAAAAAGAATACCCACAACCAGATGGATTGACACAGTGGCTGCATCAGTGGACTTAAACACAGCAGTGAGTGTACGGATTTTCGTTCTGTTGTATAGAGGAAGGCACTTAACAACACAACACAATCCAAATCTGATAGTAAGCAGTCATTTGGCACTTGATCAATGTAAGCATGCTGCAGTAAAACCACTATGATGCTAGGTCAAGCTTCAAAGGAGGCAAATATTTAACCCACCAATCTATAGGAAACAAAGATTTCTTCCAAGTCATCTCCCCCAAATATATGTTAAACTTAGGACACTGTTTGCAACTAATGGTAAATGATTGTCAAAGTATCTCCCTGAACACTCCAGCCATCCAAAGCAAGCAGACACCACTGTTTCTCCCACAATAGGCAGGACTCACTTCTTGCTGTAAGGGTCTGTGGATTGCTTCCCCTGAAAGCTTAAGCTAAATAAAGTCCCCAGCTCTAGGGCAACCAGGATTAGGCCAACATTATGAACCTAGGGCCTGCCCATCTTGTCACATGTATACCCTTAATCCCTCCCCTCTTCCTACAGCGTGTGTACTCCTATATTATCCCCCTCCCATTACTGTATTACCTATAGCACAATCCTTTCCTGTGACGTATGTCTTCACCTGTAATTAGGGGGCTTGCCCGTCCCCAGAGAATATATAAGGTTTGGTTAGCAATAAATCTCTCTCTCTCCCTCCCTTTCTCCACGTGGACCACCAAGTGAGGCTGAGGTGAGCATGCTATCATGAAATGTGTCTGACTCCATTATTTCAATCTCTCTTTCTATCTCTCATGCTCTCTAAGACTTTACGATAATCTTTACTTATTAACACTATAGAGTTGCCCTAACGGACCTGTGATGATGTGTTAGGGGCTGGCTTCCATGACACAGCTCATGTGAAATATATCTTTAAGTGTAAGTCTACTCAGATTTTAAGATAAATTTTAAATAGCTAATTCTGGTCAAATTTTGTTCCTGTAAAACCAAGTTTGAGAACATGGAGCATGTGGCTTTTAGCCTTTTCCTAATCTTGTTGCCCCTGGCGTAAAGTGTAGAAGGTACTGTGATCAATGGAAGGAGTACTGAAAAGTCAGAGGCTTAAATCTGTCAACCACTCAACAGGAGAAAGATATGGTAGTCTGCTTTGTAAAGACCTTGGGAATTCCATGGGAAAAGTTCTCTTTTATCCAGTAGGGTTGCTGTAAGTCAGAGTTTACTCAACAGCATGAGGGTTTGATTATCAAGTGAATAAAAATGATATTCTCAATGTCCCAGGATATCAGGAAGCCCTTCAGAGAATTTAGAGGTGTTGTCAGCAGTTAATCTTACTACTTAACAGTACAGTGAAATCTTGGGATAATACATTGCAGTAATGCTGGGACAATATGAAGTAGGCATAAGCCAAACTATAAATAGATGTAGGACCCCAAAGGTGATTGTTGTATGCGTCAAAAGACTAGAGGATAAGAGAGTTTTGTCCCATAACAAGGTAAAGGAAAACATGAGCTCCAAAAATTCTTCCTTCTTTCCATTTGAATTATCAGAGGAATGGTTTCTCTCATAGTTGAGACTATAAACTTTACTGAAGATACCTGGTTCTTTTGTTCCTGCTTCTGCTGGGCAAGGAATTCTTCTCTCTCTTTTTCAACTCGAAGTTGCCTTGCTATTTTAAGCATTGGTTGGTGATTCTGAACTGTCTCCACCTACAGTGGGAATAAGTAGTACATGTTACCGTCAGGTTTGAGAAAGAGCATAGCACGTGACACAAACATCCACTTCTCATTTCCTCTTGGTAAACAGTACTCCCCAGAGATGACATCAAAGCTCTAGACTCCAGGTCCTTGAAAGTTTTGGGCTGCTGCCTGGGGAGATTCCCTTTCCATCAATGTTATATGAGTCCATCTTCAGATGGACACCATGCCTGCCTTAATCTTTATTTGCATTCCTAAGTCTTTGCAAGTCCTGGGGAGCTGGGGCCAGAGTCCTGCAGTGTTCACTCTTGGCTTACCCTTTTCTTCAAGCGTTCCACTCTCTTAATGAGTTGATCTTTTTCTTCCTCCATGGCACCGATATCCTAAGAGGTGGCAAAGAGGGCATTAAAAGAGTAGTCTCGGTATGGTAGAACTCAGACAAGGTTTTCATGAGCCTGCAGGCCCCATTTCCCTCCCTTTTTGGGAATGAAGCTCATCTTTTAGATGGAAGCATTCCTACTCCCCTCCCCCCAGGGTTCTTTGTAGAAAGTAATTTATTTGGCAGCTTGGTGCTCATCTAGAAAAGGAACTAAAACAGGTTATAACGCAGCAAGGTGACGCTGCCAACCAGTACATGTGCAATCTGATTCTAAATATGGGAACATGATTTCTCAAAAATCTTCCATCACGGAAGGAGTGCAGGTTTAAATATATGAACAACTTGCTGCTGACATCCCATCTGCTCCATTAAATACCAGACCATATATTTTGCAAATTTTCCATCAAACTTATTTTTTATGGCCATAGTACTTCTGAGATATAAATATGTGCCTGGTTTTGATACTTAACCAATCCCTTCCTAAAATGAAAGATTTCAAAAATATGCTGCTCTTCCCATAACTAGCTCCATAATATTTTTACATGAAAATTAACCAACCTAAAACTAAAAGCAAGGAGTCCTGATGGCATAGTGGGAGTTGGGCTGCTAATTACAAGGTCAGTAGTTTGAAACGACTAGCTGCTCTGAGGGAAAAGGATGAGGCTTTCCAGTCTCATAAAGAGTAAAAGTCTTGGAAACCCACAGGGGCAGTTCTACTTTGTCCTATAGGGTCGTTATGAATTGAAACGACTTGATGGCAGTGAGCTAGAGTTTGTTAAAACTTAAAAACTAAAACTAAAAACGAAACACAAAAATAATAGGGCTTTCACAGTAATACTAAAGGTGAAATTCTGGCAGTATAGACAGAATTGGGAAAATGAGCCTAGTTACTCACTATTGGTGGGATTACATTGAAGAATAACATCAAAAGTCTTAAGAATGTCAATACCTTCTGACCTAGTAATTCCACATCTCTAAGAACTTGTCCTACATAGTGAATGATGGGGGGAGTGCGGAGTGGAGACCCAAAGCCCATTAGTAGGCCACTGGAGATCCCCTTGCAGAGGGGTCTCAGGGAGGAGATGAGCCAGTCAGGGTGCGATGTAACAATGATGAGAAATACAACTTTCCTCTAGTTCCTAAATGTTTCCTCCCCGCTCCCAATACCATGACTCGAATTCGATCTTGCAAGACTGGCTAGACCAGAGGAGGTACACTGGTACAGATAGGAACTGAAAATAAAGGGAATCCAGGACGGATGAGCCCTATAGGACCAGTGGTGTGAGTGGCAAAACAGGGAGGGTAAAGGGAGAATGGGTAGGAAAGAGGGAACCGATTACATGGAACTGTGTGTGACCTCCCCCCTGGGGGACAGACAACCGAAAAGTGGATGAAGGGAGACATCGGACAGGGCAAGATATGACAAAATACCCATTTATAAACTATCAAGGGCTCATGTGGGAGGGGGCAGCAGGGAGGGAGGGGAAAAATGAGGACCTAATGTCGGGGGTTTAAATGGAGAGAAAATGTTTTGAGAAACGATGTACAAATGCGCTTTACACAATTGATGTGTGTATGGATTGGGATAACAGTTGTATGAGCCCCTAATAAAATGTTAAAAAAAAAAAAAAAAAAAGAACTTGTCCTAATAAAGTATTCATGAAATGGCACAGACTCATCTATAAAGATTCTCATCACAGAGCTAATTATATCTAAAATTTGGAAGTGACCCAGAAAAGCCTGAGGATTATGAAATAAATTACATTAAATAAATGACAATGAAAGTCATTAAAGACGATGCAGAAGAATGTTGAATGCCGGGGGAAATGTCACGAGATGACACTACTTGGAAGAAGCATTTTACAGCATTTATATCTAGTACAAAACCAAGGCAAAGATTTAAATATATTGGCAAAGATTTAAATATATTCACTATTTGCCAATAGTGGTTATTTCTTCAGCATGGGATTTTCTTCCTCTGGTAAAAGCTATCTTTATTATTTCTCCTGCCCCCAGACTGTAAATTCTTTTCTTTTCATTTTTTCTTCAATTTTTTTATTATGATTTAGGTGGAGGTATATTGAGCAGATCATCAATTTTACACGCAACAATTTGTACACATTTTGTTTCAATGCATCCATTGCAACCCCTTCAATGTACTATTCGCTTATCCTACTTCCGTTTCCATTCCTCCTCTTTCTCAACCTCTGTCTTTGGGTAAATGCTGTCCTCTTGATCAGCATTTAGAATAATGGCTCATTATTCTAACACAGGGATGAGTTCAATTGCAGACCTGAAGCACAAGGGCCATAATCTTAGTGGTCCTCAATGTGAGATTATGAATTTTTAAAAACTTCTTATTTAAACGATCTGATTTTCTAAGTGTTCTATAAGTATATGTTCAAGACCATTTTGGCAATAATGTCTAGAATTGAAAATACAGACTCTAAGTTCTTCTATTATTTTTGGTTTAGTCCCAGTGACATAATGGAGGGATGGGGGCTGAGCACCTATCACTCTTCGTCCACACTGTCTTTTCAATGTCTGCTGATAGGCCTCCCTACAACCCTGCAACTAGAGCCAGTTTAATCTTTTGTTTGTAGAGCAGCACACAAACTCTTACTGAGAAACTAGCCTGTGCCAGGCAATAACAGGCACTTGAATACAGAGGTGAACAAGTCAAGCAGACACGATCCTTACCGTGGTGTTTAAAGGTGTTGGGAAGATACTGATGTAATTTTAATTGCAAAGAGTAGCTCATACTCTCACATAAAACATGATGACTTAGTCTATCCAGGGGATCAGGGAAGACCTCCCAGAGGAAGCAACTTCCATTTCTTATTGAATGAAAAGAAGATGATGACAGATACATGAGGAATCATTTAAAAAATAAAAATCCATGCAAGTCAGTACTAGCATGTGTTTAGGGAATTGGGAACTAGTGGAAGTGTAAAAATGTTTTCAGGTCACATTTATGTAAAATGCATCATCCTAACAAATTTATGTGCTTTAATAAGCAAATAAATTTCTGGAAATCCATTCTAAGGAAATAACTACAAATGTACAAAAACAATTTGTAGAGAATTAAAATTATAATCTATAACAGAAAAAAAATAAGGAATTAACCATCCATGTGGAGTATTACTTACAAAAATCAGACTGTAGAAAGAAAAATAATGAGATTATATTTATATTTATAATGCAGTGATTTTAAAAACAAGATACAAGTAATGATGTACAGTGTAGTCCCAATTTTAGATGGGTGTTATATACACACATACATAAGAAAGACAGCCTGAAAGGATATATACTAAAATGTTAACCACTCTATGATTTTACTCTGCGTTTCCCTTCTGTATTTTCTATATATGTAATAAACATACACACATATATAAAGTCCATTGCCATCGAGTTGATTTGAACTCATAACAACCCTATAGGGAAGAGAAGAGCTGCCTCATATGGTTTCTTTTCTTTTTCTTTTTGGCCTCATAGGGTTTCCAAGGCTTTAATCTTTAAGGAAACAGAATGCCACGTTTTTCTCCCGTGGAGCAGCTAGTGGGTTTTAACTGCTGATCTTTTGGTTAGTAGTTAAGCACTTTAATCACTCACCACCAGGACTCTGTATCACTCAATCAGAGAAAGACTCAAAATGTAACCTTTTTAAATTTAGGGTAATGGTTACAGTACATAAGAATTCACTATGAATTTACTCTGGATTTCATTAATTTCTTCAGTACAGAGCTACCAAAAGTTTCAGACCAAAGAGAATCTGCCACGTGCTGACACTAGTTTCCATGTAGAAGAAAGATACTGAACCAACTAAAAATAAAAATGGTAAACTCCAATGCAATTCCAATTTAAACAAACAGTATTATAGTTTCTTGTCTTTGTTTACCCTTCTTATTTCTGCCGTAGAAAATCCAGAAGTCTTAAGTTGCTCACATTCTTTATGCAAAGTTTTGAAAGCTTCCATCAATTCTTCATACTGAGAGAATAAGTTAGAGAATAAATTAATGACTAGGTCTAGTAGGCTTTACTGTGACAAACTACCTATTAATGTATAGTGATCACCTAAATCACAAGAACAGCATTAAAATTGTACCCTGAATATTTCTCCTTCTGCTGCATTTCTGGTATGCTTTCCATACGCTAGCTATGTCGACCTTCATTCACTTGCTGGAACGTTACATGCTCCCACCTCATTAATGCACTCTACTTGCTCTAAAAACACTCCCTGGCCCTACCACCCCTAATCTGGATAACTCCTATTTACCCATCAGGTCTCAGCATAGGTACTTCAGTTCTTACTTTCTCTGGTCCATTACCTAGTCGATCACAGGAGAGACCACACAAATATCACAGAAGCCTAGATTCTTGCCTCTCTCTCTTCCTTAGACAGTCTGAGGCAATTGTCAACTGTCTCATCCAGCAAAATGCTCAGCCATCCCAGCCCCTGGATCCTATCTACCTACAGTTCCTAAGAAATAAAATAATTCTAAAATCCCAATTTCAGGAGATTTAAAAAAGTATATACCCCTACCATTAAAAAACAAAACAGTTTTTGTAGGCACAAGTTGATATGTTATGACATGACGACGAGCTGAACATAGCTGGGTTTTGGTTTACTTTTTAGTGTCACATTTGGCACTACAGGTAAAGCAAAAATATTAAAGCGAGGTTAACATGTATTTGAACCTTTCCATCTTGAAACTCTTAAAACCTATTGCCACCGAGTTGATTCTGACTCAGGACAGAGGGGAACTGCCCTGCAGAGGTTTCCTAGGCTGCAGACAGACTGCCATGGTTTTCTCTTGTGGAGCAGTTGGTAAATTCAAATAACCAACCTTTTGATTAGCAGCCAAGTGCTTAAATACTGCACCAGCAGGCTCCTTGGAATCCACGACAACCATATCCATTGCCACTCAGGGGATTCCAACTCATAAAGAGCCTATGTAGGGTTTCTGAGACTGTAAATCTTTACAGGAGCAGATAGCTTTTTCTTCTTACAGAGGAGCTGCTGGCAGGTTTGAACCATGACCTTGCAGTGAGCAGGCAAGGTTATCATCCCCCAGAGTCACTAGGAAATCCATGACATAATGTGTACCTGTTTATTGGTATCAGCCACAGTTTCATCCTGAAGAAACTCACTTGGTACTTCAAGTTTTATTAAAAAACGGGCTAGATATGCTCTTTTCTTCAGTTCATTAGTCCTCTGAAGAAGCCAGTGGAGCACTGGGTAGATGACAGGTTTACTTCCGATCACCAGACCCTGACGGAAGGTACTCCTAAAAATGAAAACACACACCCATGCACATGTGCACATACAAGCAAGCATGCTTATGAATAAACCTTGGAAAGAATTAACATTTTCTCAAAATCCAATTTATGAATTCCTGATTGCTTCCCTAACAATTTGTTAAAAATAAAATGAAATAAAGTCAGCCTGTACAGGAACATAAACTTGGGCCCCAAAAATATCACTGGAAATTTCAGAGAAATGGTGTTGGAACCATTGACTAAGTTTAGCTATTCTTAAGACCTCATTCTTAATTGATGGAGTGGTGTGTAAATATGTTTGTCTAGGACAGCAGATAGATGGTACAATGGGGTGGGGGTGGGGAAGCATTTAGGGAAAAAAAAAAAAAGATGGTACAATGGACTAAGATTTGCCTGACTTTTTGGCTGAGGCAAGAACTGGCCCACTTAAGACATTTGCAGGAAATGCAGTGATATTTTGATGTCACCAATTTAAGGAAGCCAAGAATGACCTAAAAAGACTAACTTTAATAGACAAAGACTTAGGTGTATTGTAGCATATTTTAAAAGCAATATTTTGAAAGTCTATTTTAAAAAGTAATACATGACTGATTCTTACATGTCTGTAGCATTTCCTGGAGGCTTGTATTTAAGGATACCAAGAAGGCTCAACATCCGTTTGGCTGTCTGTTCTGGCATCTCCTCTCTGATATCAACAACTTGCTAGATACATAAAGAAATTGAAAATTGAAAAAAGATGCGATTGTTATACATCTAACTAAGAACAATATTTAAACACACTGGCAAAATGATTCTGCCAGCCCATAATAGGCACAATGGTCTCTGCATAAAACAGAGTAAGATAGAGGGCCCCCAGACTCCAAATGAGGGGGAGTATGGGTCAGATCAACATTCATATGAAGAATGCTAAGTTAAAATTTTTTTTAAAAGGCAGTCTCCCATGGATAAAACCAGTGTATAAGAGACGTGAGCTAACTTGCAATACAATAAGATCTTTTGTAAGAGCTTTCTCATTCCAGAACTAGATCTATTTGTGTCTGGAAGTAGGGAAATCATTTCTCAATAAGGTACAAGCATATAATTTAATTTCCAAGTTGGTAGAGAAACCTGAAAGATCATTAATATTACTTTACAGACATAGAAAATGATGCTCAAATAGGCTAAGTAATTTGCCCTGTTCCTCTTTCTCCATAGCCTCTGCCTAGGTTTTAAGAACACACCATTGGAGAAAAGATAAAACTCTTACCTTTGGATCAATCTCAGCCAGGACATCATTGAGAACTTGTAATAGTTGCATTGGCTCCAGGGAGTCAAATGTGATTAAATTATAACTCTTTCTAAAAGGATCCTTATTGAGCTTCTCCACGATGAATTTGATCTGATCACTCATAATTAGGTCTGGTAATTTTTACTAAAGGAGGAAAAATAGAGACAATATTTCTCAACATTGTAAACACTTGTTCTGAAAAGAACTGAGTTCACAGAAATAGAGCATACCCAAAGCTGTAAACGGGCTAAATTCATTAACATCAAGAAATGAAGCTATCTTTAGGGAAGCTACGGGATTTCATGTTAGGTTTTTTACCTCACGTTTTTGAATGTGCATCTGGGGGGATGGCACAGACTTGACTAAATTGACAGAATGAATAATAATTCCCAACTACGCGTCTCCTTAACATCTACTGAGGGACCATGTACCTACTAGGCTGAAAACATATCTTTTTAAAAAAAATTGTTTTATTAGGGGCTCATACAACTCATCACAATCCATACATACATCAATTGTGTAAAGCACATGTGTACATTCATTGTCCTCATCGTTCGCAAAACATTTGCTCTCCACCTAAGCCCCTGGCATCAGCTCATTTGAAAACATACTTTAAAAAAAAAAAAGCAGTCCACATTTAAAACATTGAGAGATTTTTACATTAAAATCCCGATTTCCAACCTTTATGAAAAATCAGATCATGCATTGCATGCTCACAGCCAACTGATGTGGGATGGCAACTGCCTGGGCCTGCACCTTCCATTCTGTTTTGGTTTCTTCCATCAGGTGCTCTTTACTATTTAGGTTTGATTCGGTCCTGCATGCATCGACTGTGCCATCCTTGATTGATTAACATAGGCCTTCAATTCCTCCTGTCTCCAGTTTCCTGGTCTCTGCCTCTCCCCATTCCAAACCACTTGTTGATTTCTCATCTACAAAATTCAAGTCCACACTTCTTGGGTGTTGAGACTCTTGCTGATCTTGCTTAACCTAGCCTTTGCCAACTTTATTTCCAAACTGTTACTTTTAAATCCTCACTTCTTCAGGCAATTGATAGAGACAAAACAAAAGCAAATTCACTGACATAGAGTCGATGCTCCCGTGGGTTTCCAAGACTAATTGTAACCACTGCACCAGAGAGCTCCTTATTGATAGAGCCACCGTTCCTTCAATCATTTCCCCATCTGATTGCCTTTAGGTACGTAGCCCTGATGCTGCACTGGTTAAATGCTGGGCTGCTAGCCAAAATTAGCGCCACAGAACTCAACAACAACAAAGGTCTTTAGATAATGCTGTTTTCTACTCTTGCCCTTCCCCAACTCTGGAAGTAGAAAGCCAACCCATCTTTCACCAAATGCAACTTCCTCCATGAAAACCTTTCTTAAGCCATCCTCACATTCTAGGTGGACCACCCTCTATCAGCTCTTCTCGCTTAGTGTTAGTTTTTAGTAACAATAAAACTTTGTATTAGTTTTATATACATTTTATCTTCAAAATGCCATGAAGACAGTGGTGGTGGTTGTCAGGTGCAGTCAAGCCAGTCGAGTAGACTCCTAAGGACCCAACAGGACAGAGTAAAAATGCACCCCAGGGGGTTTCCTCGGCTGTAATCTCTACGGGAGATCACCAGGTCTTTTCTCTCCACAGAACAACTGCTGGGTTCGAACCACTGACCTTTCAAACCACTACAGGTAGGTTCCCTGAAGGGGGTGATACTGTCCCCTGGAGGGTGCTGGAAAAATAGAGGGGTATCCTAACTATGGGATACAGTTAAAAAAAAAAAAAGTTTTTAATTGCAGGAGGGAGAGGGTTGAGCAGGGACTGAGTTTTGTTGTTTTGTTTTTTTTCCCTGAAAGGGGGGCACTAGGTCAATTGAGTTTGGAAACCTATGCACTCGAAAGATTGAATCAATTTGTACTCAGACCCAAGGTCAGGAAACCCACAAGCTTAAGTCTAAAACCAGGCTGTTGGGTGAGGAAGATCATACCTTTTTGTTTTTAATAGCATATTGGAGCTCTTAATTGTTGGAAAAGCTTTATCACGTCCTTACTATCTCTTGCATGCAGGTAATATTTGCATCCAATGGGGAAAAGTGGTCTAAGTTTTATAGGCAGGCAATTTTTTTTAGCCTTAAACCAAACCAAATTAATTGCTGTGCAGCCAAATCTAACACAGATTGACCCTATAGGAGAGAGCAGAACTATCCCATAGAGTTTGAAAAGCTGTAAGTCCTTACAGAAGCAGGCCGCATCTTCTTGTGGGGCAGCTGGTGGGTTCATACAGCTTATCTTTTGGTTAGCAGCAAAGGGCTTTATCCTTAGCCACTCAAAAATATTTTAAAAAAGAACTGCTAAATAAGAAAACATTCAATTCAGCACTCCCTTAGTAATAAAAATCATGAACTGGGTCATTGTAATTTTACCCAAGGAACGAGCATAAATCGGGCAGCATACATCTCACTCCAAAACTGTGTTTTGTTTTGTTTAAACGACAGGGAGATCGGGTCCCCAGGAGTCAGAATTGACTTGATAGCAGTGAGTTTAAAAAAAACCATTTTTTTTAGTTTAATGTTTTTTGCGGGGGGGCGGGGGCAGGATTGAAGATGAAGAGCTGGCTATTTAGAAAAGAAAACAAGAAAACTATGGTCTCTTCTCCATAATTAACATAAAATTCAGAAATAAGAAAATGGGAAAGAAATTCGGTCTATACCTTTGAGATCTCCCTTAAAATGTAAAAGGAAACTTTTACATAATTGGGGGAGTCCCTTTTTGAGATGCAAGCCTGGGTGGTGACAATTTATCTTAAGTCAATATCCACGACACACCCTTCACAGGCATCTTCTTGAATGTTTCATTGAAAAATGATTCTGAGTTCGAAATGAGCTGATTAGTCATTCTTTTTTTGGCCCTGAAAACAACAAACCAGAAAGCGGGGGCAACGAGGATAGGGGACAAGCAGCCAGGTGTCGGATGGTCACTCGCTAAGGACATGGCAGTACTGAACAGGTAGGCTGTCTAAACCCCGCGGGCTCCGCGCTCTAAAATTAGCAAAAGCAATTAATGTCCCACTTGGCGCGGAGAGGCGCCACACTAATTCACCGGCAGGAACCCGAAGGGTGGGGGGTGGGGGGACTCGAACCAGGCCGGACGTCTCTGTGGCTCACCTCGGCCCAGAAACGCCGACGCCGGCACCAGAAATAGTGTTCCCAGCACCGGGGGCTCTAGAGAGGGCTGGGGACCCCACAGTCCGACCCAGGCCTTTCGCGGGGTTGCTCTGGGCTCCCCGACGCCGTCTCCCGCCTGGGAGAGGCCTCGGTTCAGGAGAGCCCCACCGGGGCCCCCATCCCCAATTTGAGGGGCTTCGCAGCTGCGCCCCCACCCCGACCTGCCAGGCACTGCCTCGGAAAGGGGAAGGGTGTGGGGAGTTCTCGCCTGCTTCGGGGTTCGGGGAGTTTCCGCCTGCGGGCGGGCAAGGTTACCTCAGATTCTCTTCAAGAAACCACTTTTCCCCCCCTCAGGAGGCACCCGGACTCTATTAGGTTCCTAGAGACGAGCTCCTTGGCAACGGTTGCTAAGCCGTGGCGTGTCGTCATTTCCGGCGTGGCGGGGCCGGGCGCGTTCCCGAGGCCGTTCGGGGCCGCGCGCTGCGGACGCGTGCGGGGTCCACGTGCAGAGCGGCCTCCCAGTTCCCAGCCCCTGCGGAGAGCCAAGGGCGTTGCGGGCTCCTTGAAATCACAAACCGTGACCGAGCCTTGGACTCGCGGCCATTAACCTTTGAAAATGTCCTTCAGTTTGCAGTCTAGGAAGTACTCTGCATTACGGAGCTCTGCTAAATACGCGTGCTCTTTCATTCATTCGCCAAACATGGGAATGCCAGCTTCCTTGTCTGAGGCAGGCCAGTAAGGGGTTGGGACACGGAAGCATTTGGCATAGGCTTCAAATTTAAGTTTTCCCCACAAGTACGGTATCTCCAAATTAGGTTATACCTAGGAGCACTTGTAGAGGGTTTCAGACAGGTTTTTTTTTTTTTCAGACAGGTTTTAACAAAAGGTGTGTGCATCCATCATATAGATTTCAACGCCTGTGTCACATTGAGCCACGTTGCCTGAACCAGGAATTAAATGTTTTATTTAATGAAATGATTTTAAAAAATGTAGATAAGTGATTTAGGGCTTCTTGCATTTGAGAGGATCTACTTATCAAGCTGTCCTTGGGGCCTGTTACATAGGCCCCCTGGAGTTGCTACTGAGCTACTTGACACCCTGTGGGGCACCATTCTTTTCTGGCACACTTGGAGTCACCATGAGTTGGGATCCACCCCAGGGCAACTGTTTTTTAACTGTGTAGAGGCCTTCATGGAGTTGTTGGCTGTGAGACCAGCCAAGGCAGATCACTGAGGAGGCTGGGAAATCTAGTGAGACACATAGCACCTACAGGTTGGCAAATGGTCGTTTGAACCTGCCCTTGTTAGACTAGAGACACCGTATGTGGTGATGTCAGCTTGCAAAGAAAAGAAAGCGGTAACAAAAAGAATATCCAGTTCCTCACCACCTGCCTGCTCAAACACCTTAGAACCCACCTAAGCTTTAGCATCATCCAGCCCCCCAACAGCACATCACATATTACCCCCCTTCTCTCTGGATTTGCCTCTTCTGGGCATCTCACAGAAATAGAATCACTCAACATGTGGGCATGTGTGGCTGGCCACTCTCACTAACATACTAGGTTTCAGGGTTAGTCATGTTGTAGCATGCATCTGTACTTTCTGTTTATTGCCAAATAAAACTCCATTGTATGGATAAAGCCCTAGTGGTACAGTGGTTGGTTAAGCACTCTGCTGCTAACTGAAAGGTCAGCAGTTTGAACCCACCAGCTGCTCTGCAGGAGCAAGATGAGGCAATCTGCATCCGTAAGGATGACAGCTGGGGAGACCCTATGGAGCAGTTCTGCTCTGTCCCATAGGGCTGCTATAAACCAGATGGAGTCCATGACCAGGGGTTATAGGTGGTCATACATTCTGTCTCTCTTTTCCATTCATGTCCGTTTTTGACCGCTTGAGAGCTGCAGAGGTACTGGTGGGGTGGTGATGAAGTGCTTGGCTGCCCACTGAAAGGTTGGTGGTGGCTGGAACTCACCAGCAGCTCTGCTAGGCAAAGACCTAGCCACCTGCTCCTGTACAAATGACAACCTAGGAACCGCTGGGGGGTGGGGGGGTGGGGCAGTTCTACTCCGTCACAGGGGCTCACTGGGAGAATCGTCTCAATGACAACAAATGTGCATTCTTCAGAAGTTTCTGGATGTCACAACAGATTGTTATTGAAATAGGCAGTTTCCTTCTTTACCAAAACACTAAAATTCCCAAGAGCCAGAATCTCCAAATTCAGGCCTTCTCAAATTCTGGGAAGTGCTGTTGACCAGGATCCATGCTCCAAGTGTTCGCTAGCATCAGCGGAGGGGAGGGTGGAGGGAAGGACAGCAGTGCTGTCCCTCAGCCCCCTTGTTTAGCCCTATGGATACAGCAAGGATAGTTTATAGTTGTGTCTTGTTTTCATCTTCAGTAGGGGGAATCACTCCTCATCATGTGTTTACTAAGACTCAGTTTCACCTGGTTTTTTTTTAAAGCCAAGAAAGGATGTCTTTATTTCATGATTTTGAAAATTCAAAGATATTGCAAGTACGTCTTGATCTACATGTTCGGTGATGCCATCTCAATAGTCTTTCTCCTTCCATCTCTCTGTCTCTCAATCTTACTTTACCTCTGAATGGGCTGCTAGTAGCAATAGGTTTACACTCTGTCAGTCTAGCAACCTCAGTCAAAGTGCAAAGTAAAGGAAGCCTTCCTCCGGTTATCCCAGCAAATATTCCTGGGCCAGCGGTGTGCCAAACCTTTTCCAGAAGAACTGCTGTGATTTTGATGAGCACGGCAGCAAACCAGGTGAGAGTAGCTCCGGCTTCCCCGACGGAAGCGCTGGATTCTGTTTCCCTGAGGTCGAGATACAAGGCAAACAAGAACAATCAAGGCCCTATGTGGGGGCCAGTTGCTATTTGGAGATGGGGTAGAGGGAAGCATTAAAAAGTTGGCTAAGAATGCCCAGAATACAGAAGCCTGACCTGGCTATACAGGGAAGTTATCTCCTCTCTGTGAGAATCTCTCTCTGAATTCCTTCCTACGACTTACCTTTCTTCAATGGGAATCTTCCATTGAGAAGAAAACGAATAACCAGGTCTTGGGAGAACACCACCACTGGGCCCCAGAAAATCCGAGGATGCCATGAACATGTTTACAGCCCCCTCGCCTCTCAAAACTTCCAAACAAGACCTTCCCTGTGCACAGCCCAAGGGAAGCCAAGCCAATTTTCTGGTGTGGGTATTAAATTTAGACGTTTCGTCCTGATCATGAGATATTTCTGGATTCTGCATGCGTATTCTCGGTGAATGCCAGTTTCAAGATGCCTCTCCCATCTGGGGCGACTGCACACTGCCCACTTTATCTCCTTTACTCAAAGCAGGAGGGAAAAGGACCCTGTGGCAGGAACAGATTTGCAAGTGGGTTGTTCTGCTTCCCATGGATTGTCATTTAATGCCTTGGCCATCTCTGCGCCTTGGGAGAAGCAAGCAATGCTGCGTGGAAACCCCGAATTGAGGTTTGCAGACAGGCTGAATTGTGTCTGCTCTAGCAGTTGAATCCTGTGGGACTGTGTAGTAACAAGATGTGCTCTCGGAAAAGGTAAATGGCAGAAGAATATGTGAAACATTCAACAGATGGGATGCGATCAGACTAAACATGTGCCCGGTACTAAGTGTTTGTCAGATGGTTTGTGACTGTTGTTGTTTCTGTTTTTGACTTTTTGGTGGGTCTTGTAGTTTCCCATGTGCTGTGGTTTGCAGGAGCCCTGGTGGAGACAGGTGGCTGCTCAAACCCACTAGCTAATCCTCAGGAGAAAGATGATGCTGTCTTCCAAGAGCTGTAGTTTTGGAAACCTTTTATAGGGTCACTAGGAGTTGGAATCTAACCTATGGGAATAGGTTCTGGGTTTTTTTAAATTAAAAAAAATTTGTATTGTAAATTGGGTGATAGTTCACAGAACAAATCTATTTTCCACTCAACCATTCATACATGTTTTGTTTCATGTCATTGATTGTAATCCCTACCGTGTAGTATCACTTAATCCTACTTCCTCTCTGTGTTTCCTGTTGTCATTCTTTCTTTCCAGCCCTTCCTGAACTGTCTTGGGTAAATTCTGCCCTTTGGATCTCAAGCGGTTACTGATTCTAAGGTGTGTGTATCTCCCTAGTGTTATTGTTCCCCACATAGGCCTGTCTGTGGCTTGGCTCAAAACTGAGTGGCAGATGGCAGTGAGTTTTTGGTGGTTTGTATAGACTAGAGATAACTGATGAGATGAGTGGGCGATGTAGAACATCCTGAAGAGTATGCAGTTCCTCAGCCTTCCTTGGCTCTTTGTGTGGACTTAAATGTAGGCTGTGACTCATGTTCTTACCAGGGCCAAATAAATAATCACCAGGGTGAATGCTTCCTGTGTGTCAGGAGCGTTGTCAAATACTTCACCACATGCCTAAATTTATTCAAATGTTCAATTTAGTGTGTACTCAATTTCCCCTCCCTGTCAACAATTTGGATGTCCTTGCTTCAAGGAGTTTTACAGGGTGAAAATCAGAAGCTCTCCTTCCTGTCCACTGCAAAGAATTAGTGTTTTTTGGGGGGAGATTAGACTGGTTGTCCCCAAGTAGGGAGGGGACAACCTGCAAAGGTAAGATGATAGAAGAGAGATGTTATATAGAGTGGGGAAGGCTCACAGGTTGAGGAGTCCTGAGCAGTGTCTGAGAAGGGAAGAAAACTTGGAGAAGCCAACCTCTGGGAGTCCAGTTCCCACCATTCTGGCCAAAGTTTTCATTGTCCCAGGCATGGAAACACCAATGCCATTGGACCTGAAAGGACCAGGTTACCTGGGATGATGGATAGCCAACAAGTTGTCAGATAGGGCCATTGGCAGAAGGGCAAACCCTAACACCTTATTACTGCTTGAGTTAGTTAATTGTGCCAGCCTGGCTGATAATCACATGTGGGGCTGGTTGAAAGGCGGAAGGATAAATGGGTGGTGAAGCCTCGCCTTTTTAGTTCTTGGGTCTCTTGTTTTGTGATGGTTGCATCGGGTGCAGCTGCCTTAGCAGTTCCCTGCTTCAGCTTGCAAGATGGATTTCCTACAAGACATCTCCAAGGAGAAGCTGCATGGACCTATCCCGATGCAGCCCTGGGTGCTGGAGCAGCCATGTGGAGACCCCTGCTAGTGCTGAGATGCTTACACGTTCACTGACTCAGCTTTCCTCTTGCAGTCGGCATTATTGCCTCTGTTTTGTGAGGTGAAGGACTTTGTGGACTGGTGTTGAATATGGGTTAATGTTGGACTTGTGGGCTTGGGCAGCATTGGGTTGGGATGTTTTCGTGATGCACATTTTCTTTGCATAAAACTCTCTCTTATACATGAGTTGCTGTGCATTTGTTTCTCCAAAGTACCCAGACTATTACACTGCTCAAGAGCCCAGGGATGTGGTGTCACCCAGGGTGTGTTTGGGAAAGATGGGGGATTTCCCAAGCAAGTAAAAGGGGGCTCAGAGGTGGGTTTCAGCCTTGTCAATCTGAGCCATGGACACTCCCATATCTGTCAGTATCCTAGCAGGACAAGGAAGAGCTCCCATGAAAGGCTCCTCCAATAGAAGGACTATTGATAAAAGTGTGCACAAGGGCTGGGACCACCACCCATCTGTCAGTTTGTTTTACAGTGGTGGCCTGTATGTTGCTGTTACGCTGGGAACTAAGCCACTGGTACTTCAAATAGTAGCAGGGTCACTCATGGTGGATAGGTTTCAGCAGAGTTTCGAGATTCAGATAGGCTAGGAAAAAAGGCCCGGTGAGCTTCTGAAAATTAGCCAATGGAAACTCTACAGATCATAACAGAATGTTGTCTGGTGTCATGTTGGAAGATGAGTCCTCCTGGGATAGAAGGCACTCAATACATTGCGGCTGCAACAATGCAATCAAACATACCAAGGATAGTAATGTTTCCTTTTGTTATATTTCAGTCAGAGCCACCTCGATGGCAACTAGCAACAACAGGGCTTAGGAAAACCAATCCGGGTCAGTGCAGTACCCTAAGCCTGAAGCTGTTGGAGACCAGAGCAGGCCTCAGAGCCCCCCCAGAGAGCAGCTGGATGGTGGGGGCTCGCTAACAGGTCCCTTTGGTTGAGGGAAGCAGCCAATCCTGACCTTAGCCCCCTGCTTCACCTCCATCTGCTGGACCTCCCACTGACTAAACCCAAGGGGAAGGGCAAGCTGGTTGATTTCTAGAATCAAATTGATGAACATTTGGGGATTTGGGAAGAGATCCACGTCCAGTCTTCCCTCTGTAGCTGGAGCCCTGGGAGGGCACAGTTATTGTTGGGTGCTGGCAAGTTGGTTCCGCCTCCTAGCCACCACACGTACCACAGAAGGAAACCCTGCTTGGTCTGGTGTCGTCCTCACGATGGTTGTCTGAGCCCCTTGTGCAGCCCCTTGTCGATCCAGCCTCAGTCTGATTTGGAAGGCTTTCCCACCGGAGGGGCTCATCTTCCAGCACTTTGTCAGACAGTGTTGTGCTATCCATGAGGTTCCCTGGCAGGGCGTGTAGTCCAGCCTGATTCCATTTCAGCTCACCACGTGCACCTATATCACCTCATGGAACCATCCCAACAAGTCTGCAGAGCCAGGATCATTTCTTCTCTCCCTGTTCTAATGGAGAGCTGACAGAGGAGCCCATGGACACAGCATAGCTGGTCAGTCTGGGTCCAACCCCCTTCTTCCATACTGTATGCTGCAGTGGTCTGAAAGAAGGACCAGCCATTAGATTACAGGGCCGGGGTAAGGGGATGTGCAGGGTGGGAGGACAGTGTTCACAGTGATCGGGTGCTCAAGGAGCCTCTCCTTTCTCTCAACTAGGGAAGGGCTTGTGCTCTGAAATGCAAGCACCTGCCACTGGATCACAGAGCAGGGAAGATGCCGAGAAAACACTTGGCCAATGCCCGGAGAGGGGATGTACTTTCATTTCAGCTGCCTTTTAAGTTCTTTTCTCCCCACCCCCCTCCAACCCCCGCTAGTTGAGTGTTTGATGTATTTATAGAAATCAGGGGGAGGGTTTAAGGGTAACTGGCTGCGGAGCTGGTTTGGGGCCATCGGGAAGCTCCTGCAGGGAAAGGTTGGTGGGAGGGGACAAGGAAAGGCAGAGACCAGCCTTCTCCTTCATGTTGTGAGACCTTTTCTTCCCCCTCGGCTGGTGACGTCAAATCAGGGTCTAGGAGAGAGCTATAGATAGAATGCGAGGATCAAAATGATGTGCAAACGGATGGGTGGATAAACAAAACATGGCCCGTTGGACCATGGGGCATTGCTCCGCCATAAAAAGAAATGACGTTCTGAGACTTGTTACAACACGATGAACCTCCAAGCCATGTTGCTCAGTGAGCAAAGCCAGCTACAAAAGTACATGTTACATGAGTTCATTTATATAGACTATCCAGAAAAGGCAACTTTACAGAGGCCAAAAGTGAATTAGTGGCTGCCAGGGGCTCGGGAGGGGGTTATATGTAGATCATTGCACTCCTTCACTCTTAGTCCTCTCAAATTGACAACAGATTATATAATTACCACACGTGGAAAGGACTGAAGTTGCTCTTTCATCCAAAAACCGAAAATCAACCTTTCAAAAACCAAAAATTTAACCCAAAAAAAAAAGCAAACCCAATAAAACCCTTACTTTACATGTTATAGCCCAAAAAAAACAACTGCCCTTGAGTCGATGCTGACCCATAGGGACCCTCTAGGAGAGAGTAGAACCACTTCATTTGGCTTCCGAGGCTGGAAATATTGATAGACGCTGACTGCTGGTGGCCTCAAACTGCTGAGCTGGCAGTTAGAAACCTCACATTTAACCCCCAGGGAGCCAGTAGGGCTCCTTCCACACATGATGGAACTACATGAAAACCACCAGGGAGCCCTCCTCCTTGCACTGCTGAATCTCCCTCTCTGATGAGCTTGTGGTCAGTTGTAGTCTTCCTGTCCAGCACCCAGCAGCAGAGCAAGACCCCTTGGTCCAAAACCAAACCAACCCCACTGCTACCAGGTCAAATCTGCCTTAGAGCAACCCTAGCAAGGGGTCCAAGGTGGCAAATCTTTACTTGAGCAGTCAGCCTCATCTTTCTCCCTCAGAGCTGCTGGTGGGTTTGAACCACCATCCTCACAATTAGCAGTCCAATACTTACCCAAGTGCTCCTCCAAGGCGCCTTGCCTTGTCCCATGGAGGCTGTCAGATATGAAAGCATTCGATTTAAGTTGCTCAATGAGCGCTCACGCTGGTGATGGAAAAGGCCATGGTTAAAAGGAACTGCTCAATGGCGCCCTCTTTAGAGGCGCCCTGCCTTGGGTGCACACCACCTCTGTCTCTGTGCCAGACCCTGTTTTAGGCTCTTGGGAGACAGCAATGAACAAAACAGATGAAAGTCCTCGCCCTCGGGGAGTTTACATGGCACTTTCAGACAGGTGCTATTTTGACAGATGAGGGCTTGGAGTCAGAGAGGTCAGGTAACTTGCTCAAGGTCCTACGGCCAATCACTTCCTCAGGGGACCTGGCTGGTTCTACGCAGTGCTGAATGGGAGGGAGTGAGAGACGGCAATGGCTGCCATTGTGTGTCTGGGGATCCAAACGGTCCTTCTGGGAATGGGACACAGCAGTGGGAAGAGGTGTCCTGAGGTAAGAACCCCCTCTCCTGCAACTCAGTGATGAAGGCTCACACCTGGGGTGTTGCAGATTTGAGCCACAAGTCCCAGTCACCCCCACCTCCCCCAACTGTCTTATCGGCATGTGACATCCCCAAGTGGCTGGGGCTTGGATGCCTGGCAGAGAACGCAGCCTAGACAAAAATAAACCTGCCACATTCCTTGGCAGCCCCCTGCCCCTTCCCGCTCTCCACACATCAATCCTTCCATCCATCCATCCATCCGCTCTGCAGTGCCACAGAAGTGAGAGAGAGAGAAGAAAGCAGGCGAGGGACACGGACAGAAAGATATCACCTTATATGGGAACATACGCAGACAATGTGTGGCAGTGGTTGAGAGGGCAGCGGAGGTCAGATACCAGACAGATGGAAGAAATTAAACATGGGACAGAGCGTGTTCCTGGGCCCTGAAAACAGCTCTTGTTTCACAGGGAGTTTGCACAAAGCTTGGCTGCTTTCCTTTTTTGCTGAAGACACGGGTCCTAGGCTCCGCAGGAGTTTGACTCAAGTCCCTGGCCCCAAACTCTGGCAGATGTCTAAATCCTTTAAAAACGTTTCTTTGAGAAAAAGAAAGAAAGGCCAAAACAAAACAAACAAAACCATTCCTCTCTCTAAATGGGAAGGAGTGGAAAAAAAGCAAGACTTCCTCACATGCGCTTCATGCAGCATGTGAATTAGTGATTAATGAGCAAATAATCCTCCATTTCTCATTCAGTCATTCAACAAATATGGAGGCCAGTTAGGCCCCAGGCACTGAGCTGGGGCTGCGAAGACTGCATGGATAAGAATGATCGTCATAATAGTTACCATTTGTTGATTATCACTCTTAATAAATATTTCAATTCATAACAATTCACTTAATTGTGTCCATGTTTCAGTCCCTGGTGATCAGTCCATCTAGAAAGATTTGGTGCCGCGTTGGTAACCTCTACAAGAGGGCTGGGGGGAGGTGGGAATGACAGAGATGAACAAATGGACCCAGAGGGGTCTTCACAAGAGCACCCATGAGCTACCAATCCTACTGCCACTTAAAGCGAGGATTCTTCACCTGGGCATATGAGCATGTTGGGCAGGATCATTCTTGGTTGTGGGGGCGCTGCTCTGGGCCCAACAGAACTCAAATTCATAAAAGAGACCTCGTTTGTTGGTCCGCTAGAGACTGGTGGGACCCCCAAGAGGAACTGAATTCAGCCTTGTGAATAATCACCCACTTACGATCAAAAGGGCAGCATTGACCCAAAGACACAGAACAGAAGGTTAGGAAAGGAGAAATGAAACAGAAATAACCGGGAAGAGGATGGATAAAGGAAGGCTTGCAATGGGATGAGTTAAATCAGAGTGTGTATACATTGTGGAGTGTAAAACTATGATTGGCTCTGTAAATCTTCACCTAATTCATAATAAACAGCTAAAACCAACCACCACCCTATATCTTTACCAATAAGTGAGTATGAGTCTCGGTGGCTGTAGACTTCAGAGTCAGCTTCCTTCATAACACAGAAGTCCTCTGGCTTGGTTCTGAGCCCCCCAAGAAGCGGGGACCAGGATGGGCTCAGACACGCAAGACAGGCATGGAGGCAATGCTTGTGCTGTCCCAGATGAAGGGAAGGGGGCTGGAGTGGGCAGGGAGAGTCCTCAGACGGTGATGAGGGTCTGGTATCTGTGTGAGGAGAGGTGGGGGGTTGGGAGGGGGCAGTGGAGGGACCCTGTAGGAAGAGCCTCGAGTGCCTGCAGTTCCAAGAGAGCCTTGCCAGGCCGAGCTCCTGAGCCAAAGTGGCACAGGAAGGGCATCCACTGCCCAGAGGAAGGGTGGCTTTGCCACAGCCATGATGGATGCAGAGGGACGGCAGCCCGGGCCATCAGTCAGCCGTGCTTTCCACAGCAGCCTCCCAGGGGCCGTCGGAGCAGTTCATCCCCAGTGACTGCCACCCCCTGGGAGAAGTGCTGTCTGTAACGATGTTCTTCTAGAGGACTGACGTGAACATCCTATGGCTTCAGAGATCTCCCTTTTCCGAAGATGGCAGTCCGTCTGTACAAACGCTCTGGAGCTGGAGACAGGGAGTGCTCGGAGGACCACTCTTGAGTGAAAGTTTGTCCTGCAGGCGTGGCCACTCAGACAAAGAAGAAGGCTCGATTCCTTCTATAAAACATGGGCTGGGTGGGCCCGGCCATGGCGCTGCAGCTCACCCGGGAGCAAAGCATCACCCTCCTCGGGAGCACTGAGATCATTGCCGAGTTCTTCTCAATTGGCATTAACAGCATTTTATATCAGCGTGGCATATATCCATCTGAAACCTTTACTTGAGTACAAAAACATGGACTCATTTTGCTTGTGACTACTGCTCCTGAGCTCATAAAATACCTAAATAATGTGGTGGACCAGCTGAAAGATTGGTTGTACAAATGTTCAGTTCAGAGGCTGGTGGTGGTCCATCTCAGATATTGAAAGTGGTGAGGTCCTTGAAAGACGGCAGTTTGATACTGAGTGTGACAAGACCGCACAAGATGACAGTGCACCCAGAGAAAGCTATCCAAGATGAAATTTGTTCAGTGATAAGACAGAACACAGCAACATTCACATTTTTGCCACTGCTGGAAGTTTCGTGTTCATTTGCTCTGCTGATTTATACAGATAAAGATTTGGTTGTACCTGAAAAGTGGGAAGAATCAGGACCACAGTTCATTACCAATTCTGAGGAAGTTCGTCTTCGTTCATTCACTACTACAATCCACAAAGTGAACAGCATGGTGGCCGACAAAATTCCTGTCAATGACTGAGGGATGGGATGAGAAAAATAATGTTTTTGCATTTCTCAAATGTGTTTTCCTGAAACTAAATCAACTACAAGCTGATGTGCTTTATTTCTTTGGTTGATTTTTTTTAAATCGTTTTATTAGGGGCTCATACAACTCTTATCACAATCCATACATACATCAATTGTGTAAAGCACATTTGTACATTCATAGCCCTCATCATTCTCAAAACATTTCCTCTCCACTTAAGCCCCGGCATTAGGTCCTCATTTTTCCCCTCCCTCCCCGCTCCACTCATTGGTTGATTTTTAAGATGGGGGAAACATACTCTACTGAATTTAATTTTCTTTGCGCCTGTTTAACATTACATGGACTTGACATCATGAATTCAAGAAGATTATGCTATTTCCGTGTTAGTGTGTTTGGCCGAAAAGAGCTTTTTTGCACGTTGTTCTAGAGGGGGCTAGCAGATTTCATCAACATTGTAATGTCCATTAACTGTAGTTGGGAAAACTTTTACTGTAAAGCTAAAAGACCTTCCTACATCAGACATTTTGAGTCAGAATAATGGTAGGTTGAGGTTTAGTTAAAATTACAGTTAAAAAAAGTGAATGGTCAGAATCTTTATTTAGATCCTGAAAACAATATAATCCAGGAGTAATGAAACTTAGGGGTCATTCCACCATTTATTTAGATGTATAATTCCTTTGTTGAAGCATTTCCATTTGATATTAATTTATATAACCTGCACCTATAAGCTATGGATGTTTCTACTGTTTAATTTTCTGTGGTAGAGAACTCTTTAAAATTATTTTTTATGCTTGATAAAATCAAGCTTTAAATGACGGTGAAATAAAGTTAAATTTGTATCTTTAAAAAAAAAATATGGGCCGATGTTTGGACCAGGGACTCCCCCACTTCATCACATCAAATCTGCTGCAAAACACCAAGGTATGTCCGTAGTTCTTAGGCTAATGTTTCTGGGAGGCCTCCAGATAGCTTCTAGCTTCTAGAATCTAGAATGAAGCTGACTATGAAAATGCTAAGCCAAGTTGCATACACTCTAGAAGTCTCAGTTTGCTCATCTGTAACCTGGGAAGGAAGAGATGAGAATTCTCTGCTGTGGAAGAGAAGGAAGTGCCTTACGTACTGCAGGGCAGGTAGTTGATTACTGATGCTAAGCAATGGAGACTAGAGTGATGCATTTACAGAACTCATTCAGATGGTCTAAATTTAGGATATGATTCAACCAAAATGACCAGTCGATTGTCCTTCTTACATGTGTGGTCTTCTTACGTTTCTTAGGTCTCTAAGGTATTCTGGTGAATCACTGATGATAGAGACATGAACTTCTATCACCATTTCACCTTGATTTTCTCAACCAGCGTTAGATGCCACCACCACAGTGGATGTTGGTGCATCACTGCCCTCTGCTGGTCAGTTGTGGTGCACCAGAAGGTTACCTTGCCCTTGGAGGGGGAACCTCCAGGAGCAGAGAAGGGGAAGGGACACTGCAGAGGGCATTGAGCCAACAATGGGCAGAGCTGCGTTCTGCATTTGGATTCCTGACTCCACTCTTTCCAGTTTCCACTTGGAGAAAAATGAGGGCCGGCAGCTCACCTCATAGGGGTTCATTCAACTCTCAGGACTTTTCTAAATAGTCGGATTGGAATGTTTTTCTCCTGTTACACCTATCTGCTTTAGCTTCCCATCAGGAAACTAAAATTCAGAGAGGTAAAGGGATTTGCTCCATCCGCATCTGGAGAAAAGAAGAGTGAAGAAAATCAAGGACTCAAGGAAACAATTAGTCCAAAGGACTAATGGACTGGATGAACGTCCGCCTTCAGCCCTGAGACCAGAAGAACTAGATGGTGACCCCTACCAACTGCCTGGTCTGATTGGGACCAGAATAGGATGTTCTGGATAGAGTGGGACAATATTGTAGAATACTTAAATTGTAAAGATGACCAGGATTATTGGTTTGATAGAGACTGGTGGAACCCCAAGACTATGGCCCTTAGACACCTTTCAAGCCTAGAACTGAACCTCATCCTTATGCATCAGCTTTCAGGCAAACAATACATAGGCCACCTATAGTGTGAACAATACCAGGGAGGCATACACTCCTTAGAAGAATCAACCAAACAAGACCAAACAGGCAGCACGTGTGACTTAGGAGCAAGCTTTGTGAGCAAGACAGTAGCTATTTTCATGTGAATCAACCATGTTTAAGTATAATCAATCTCATTATACCTTTATCATGGCATGTTTTAACTATTTCCAAGCATTCAAACAACAGCTTGGAATGTAATTACAATTTGAATCCTGCTTGGAGCCAAACTAGGGAGCTCTGGTGGCACAGTGGTTATGCCTTGGGCTGGGGTTCACAGGTCAGCAGTTTGAAACCACTATCAGCCACTTGGAGGGAGAAAGACAGGGTTTTCTACTCCTGTAAACAGTTACAGTCCCAGAAACTCAGAGGGGCAGTTCTACCCTGTCCTATAGGGGTTGCTAAGATTCAGCATCGACTCAATGACAGTACGGTGTTTTTCTTTTCAATCACACGTTGGAAGGAATCCTGGTGGTGCTAGTGGGTAAGCATCAGACTACTAACTGCAAGGTTGGCTGTTCAAACCCAACAAACATATCCAGAGAAAAATGAGGCTGTCTGCTCCCACTGAGGTTTACAAAGCCTTGGAAACCCTATATAGCGTCCCAATAAGTCAGAAGTTACTCGAGGGCAGTAAGCGGTGTTTTGGTTTTTTTTTTTCATCTCATGCTATTGACATTCCATACATTATTCCTGTTCATTTTCCTACATATTTGATCTTAAATCTGGTCCATGATGTTTTATTTGAGCTTAAATTCTGAGTACCAGATTTGCAGAAGGCTACAGCTAACAGGGAAAACCCAAAATCTATTTGCCTAGTATACTCATGGATTGATCCTCCATTGAATTCCTTCTGACCATTAATCAGAGATGTGAACAGTCTTGCTGTCAGACAGAGTACATTAGAAAGTAAATGACTATCACCCTGCCAAGGAGCCCAGGGAGGGACAGTCTCCTTTAGGGGCTTGCCTGGGTGTGTCATTGATGGAGATTGCCATAGTGGGGTCACATAGTCCTGAGTCATGCTCTGGATGCCTTGGTTTGAAGGCCCTGGACCAATCTCATAAACTTTTCTGCCTAGCCTCATGCATGCATCCTAATCCTGGAGCCATTCCCATTTCCGTAGTCCCACCTGTAATGGTGCTATATAGATCTATTACCAACCATGCTTCTGTGCCAGTGCCCTTTGACCTCCATACCCTCTTAAAATTTCTGATTCTCTGCAAACCCTTGGGTGCCATTATGATCTCCTGCTAATGGTCTCCCTCATTCAGGTGATGTGTTTTTGTCTTGCCTCTTCCTGTTCGAGACTCAGTAAGTGTTCTCCTTAAATTGTATTTGAGAGGTGGGCCCTCTTTTGTACCCTAACACCATATTAAGGCACAGATGAGGACACTGAGTTCTAAGAAGTCAAGAAATTTGTCCATCTCAAGTGGAAAATGTTTTGGAAATGATGATGGCAACATAGGTACAAATATACTTGATACAATTGGTATGTGGAATATTATTGTATGGAATGTTATAAGAGCTGTAAGAGCCTCAAGTAAAATGATTTTAAAAAAAAAAGAAATTTGCCCATGTCATTCAGTGAAATCTGAGACTAAGGCTCAAATCCCCTTGCTCACTGTTAGTCACTAAATTAATTTTGTTCTTAAAAATATAAATAGGAGAATGTATAGAGTTGCTGGGGCCAGACTAGGCCTTAGGCTTCACAGCCATAAAGCCCCTCAGATGTCCCTGGTTTGAAGTCTTCGTGGTCTACATTCAATTCCCACATCTCTGAGCACTACCTGCTAACCCTGGGCTAGATATACTGTTTCGTTCTTGTGATAACACTGAGAGGCTGCTAGTGTTAGTAAGATCCCCATTTTACAGATGAACAAAGTGAAGTTCTGAGAGGTTAGGGATCCTACCTACATGCCTAAGCAAATCTAGGTGTTGACGCTTCTCTTACATTCCATCTGATACTACCTAATAGTGTGGCTTTTTTCCTTTTTTAATACTTTATTATGGTTTGGGTGAAAGTTTACAGAGAAAATTGGCTTTCTTTTTTTTTTT
>NW_022111312.1:11967967-11981050 GCF_000313985.2 Echinops telfairi
GCCTTACGAAAATTGGCTTTCTAGTCAACAATTTATACATCTTTTGTTTTGTGATATTAGTTGCAAACCTCTCGATGGAACGGCATTCTTCCTTGGGCTCCCTGTTTCCATTTGTCCAACTTTTCTGTCCCTTTTTGTTTTCTGAACTTTGTTTTTGGTAAATACTGCCCTTTTGGCCTGGCACAGTTGCTTGTTTGTTCCTTCTGGGTTCTTTTGTATTGTATTGTTTTGAAAGGCGATCCCCAGAAGTGGGTTTCAGTTTCATGTTTGGAAAGTGTCACAGTCCCAGGGGTTCCACCACCAGCCTTTATTAGACCAGTAAGTCTGGTTGTTTTATGATTTTGAATTTTGTCCTCCATTTTTCTCTGGCTCTGCCCAGCACTTCTATTGTGATCCCGATCACAGCAGTCAGTAATGGTAGCTGGACACTGTCTAGTTCTCCTGGGTCAGGCTAGTAGAGGCTGTGGGTCAGATGGTTCTTCAGTCCTTTGGATTGTTTCCTTGAGTCTTTGATTTTCTTCACTTCTTCTTTGCTCCAGATGGAAAGAGATTAATAGTTGTATTTTAGATGGCTGCTTGCAAGCTTTTAAGATCCTGGTCACTATTCACCCAAGTAGTATGTAGAACAGTGTCTTTATGAACTATGTTATGCCAATAACCTAGGTGTTTCTGAGATCTACTGGTTTTCTTCTCTTTACCATGAAAAAAATGTTGAGAATACATATAACATACACAAATTCAGCAGTTTTTATATGAACCATTTAGTGACATTGTTTATATTCATTGAATTATGCCATTCCCCCATTGACATGAACTCACCTCCTCAAGTTTCTATCTAATTTTTGAGGTGCTGCTGTCAATTTGATTTCATATAGATAGTTCCTTAAAAAGTGTATTGCTCAAGGCAGACATTCTTTACTTGCTGATGAAGAGCCAGGATTGCATCCTTCTATATGGATTACAACTCAGTGTAAGGAAAACAAAATCCTTACATCTGGATCAATAGGTAGGTAACATTATGATACACTGAAAAAAAAAAGATAGAATTGGCAAGGATTTAATCTTGCTTGGAACTACAATTGATGCTCATGGAAGCAGCAGTCAATAAACCAAACCCCCCCCTCCCCCCAAAAAAAGAAACCAAACAGTGTATTATATTGAAAAAATCCGCTGTAAAAGACCTTTTTAAATTGTTGAAGAGCAAGGAGGTCATTTTGAGTACTAAGGTGTGTCTGACTCAAACCATGATATTTTCAATGATCTCATTTGCAGGTGAAAGTTGGACACTGAACGAGGAAGATGGCAGAAGAAGTGATACTTTTGAATGATGGTGTTGGCAAAGAATACTGAAAGTACCACATACTGCCAAAAGTACAAACAGATCTGTCTTGGAAGAAGTACAACCAGAATGCTCCTTAGAAGAAAGGATTGTAAGATGACTTCTGACATACTTTGGACAAGGTTTCCAGAGAGACCAGTCCCTGGAAAAGAACATCATGCCTGGTAAAGTCGAAGGGCAGTGAAAAAGAACATGACAGCCATTGAGACATTGACACAGTGGCTGCCACAAAGAGCTCAAACATAACAATAGTTGTGAGCATAACTGGGTAGTATTTTGCTCTGTTGTAACAGGGTTGCTACAAGTTGGAACCAACTCAATGGCATCTAGAAAAAACATTGCTTGGTTTTAAGAAGATTTTACTGCCTTTGGTCTTATTCTTCCCCAGCTGCAGAGAGAAAAAACTGAATTACAGACAAGTGAGAGTGACCTGCCCAGGGTCCTTTGTGCTCACTGTTCCCTCTGCTTGGAAAGCTGTTGCCACAAATCCCCAGAGCTCACTCATTCACCTTCTTCAGGTATTCCTTTGTGATAGGTAGGTATATTGTGCCAACCTGACCAATAAGAACATGTGGGATTAATAAGGTCGCACGCAGTTTGATTGAAGGGCAAAGAGATAATGGCTCAGCAAGGCTCGCCCCTCTTTCTCTTGCTCTCTGGTGATCAGACCAGCATGCGGCTGCTTTAGCTAGTTCTCTGCCTCAACTTGTGAACTACACTACCTGTGGGACAGCCAAGCCGTGGATCGTGTCACTAGAGCTTGAGGTTCCTTTGAGACCTGCTTCAACATGCTGCTGGTGTGTACATAACTTAAGCTTGAGGCTGTCGGATCCTGTCGTTTTGCATCACTTGAGTTTGATATTCCATCTGGGCCTGCTTCGCTAAGCTCCTGAGCTGCTGACTGTTGGTGACCTGCCCTGCTGTTTGTTGCCTGTGGCTGGACTGCCTACATGGCTCTTGGGAAGACTCAGCTGTGTACTTCCTTGACCTTGGGCCCAGCAGCCCTCATGAGTTAAAAGAATTTCAGTATATTAACTGTTCCACAGAAGTGAGCTATACTGAGCCCTCTGTACTGCTGGGTGGACTAATTAGCTGTTATATTATTTTGTGCTGAATATGTCTATCCATATATATATATATATATATAATCATAAGTGTCCTGGTTTTGTTTCTCTAGAGAACCCTGTATAACACATCACTTAAAAGTCATCTTCTCATTGGCTTTTAAAGTTCAACGTCTACATATGCCATATCCTCCTTCCTGTTTGATTTCCCCTCTTAGACATGTTTAAACACATTTTGTTTGGAAAAAAACCATAAATGCAGTAAGTAGAAAACCCAGTAGCAATACTTTTTGAGTCACCTTCATATAGACCAACATTTCTGACCTGTAGTACTTTGACTATTTGGCTTAAGTGTTGGGCTGCTAACTGAAAGGTTGGCAGTTTGAATCCACTAGCTACTGTGTAGATGAGGCAGTTTCCATAAACATGTACAACCTCAGACACCCTATGGAGCAGTTCTACTCTGTCCCATATGGTCACTGTGAGTCAGAATCTACTCCACAGAAGTGAGTTTGCTTCTGTGTTGTGGGAGTTGCCCTGTGTATAGCAGGATGTTTAGCAACATCCCTAGCCTCTACCCAACAGATGCCAGCAGCACCTTCAGGGTGATTAAAATTATCTCCAGATACTACCAAATGTGCCCACAGTACACAATTTCCCCCGGTGGAGAGCCACTGGTCTAGACCATTACATTTCCCACCCCTCCTACCCCCAAACCCAAAAAGAATCACAATTAACTTGGAAGGGAAAATCATGTATTTAGAATTAATTTTGCTGTTTGGTATTTCCTATCTAGCTGTCTCTGTTAAGCTAGTTAAATTGGAAGCAGAAGGCATAATAGAATCGAACCTTTGAAAAAGGCTCATACTATAAAATTTATTATTATAAGCCAGCACAATGCTCAGTATTTAAGCCCCTTATCTCAGTGACTCTCAAAAGAATCTTAAGAAAATGCCATTAATGTCCATGTTATAGATGAAGAGATTGCGGTTCACTGACAGTGGTGCTCTGATCATCTTGAACTGGGTTTGGGGCTTATGCTGAGCCTTATGGATGGAGGCAACTCCTCCTGAACAAATCATCGTTGGCATGGTTCCACCCAAGGAAAACCAGAAAGAGAAAAGGGCAGGAATAACGGGGGTTCAAAGGCTGGCTGTTCAGAGAAGGCTTTTGGATCGTCTGAAATCATTGGTTTTTTGGTTATCTAGCTGAACAAATAAGCTAAGAAGCTGGACTGTATGAAGAACACAGCAGCAGGATTGGAAGCTCGTTAACAGCATGCGATATACCGATGATACAACTTTGCTTGCTGAAAGCAAAGAAAACTTGAAGCATCTGCTGATGAGGATCAAAGGCTACTGCCGTCAGGATGATTACATGTCAACAAAAAGAAAACCAAAGTCCCCACAAATGATAAGTGGAGAAAAGACTAAAGTTGTCAAGGATTTCCTTTTACTTGTATTCAAAACTGATGGTCATGGAAGTGGCAGTCAAGAAATCAAACGATGCCTTGGGAAATTCTGCTGCACAAGACCTCTTCAAAGTTTTCAAAGATAAATATGTCACTTTGAGGAGTGAAGTATTCCTGATCCAAGCCATGATATTTTCAATGGCCCCCAAAGCATGTGAAAACTGGACCATGAATAAGGAAGACCAGAGAAGAACTGATGTATTTGAATTATGGGGTTGGTGAAGAAATTGGAAGTACCATGAACTGCCAGAAGAATGTACCAATTTGTCTTAGAAGAAGTAGAGTCAGACTGCTCCTTGAAAGCGAGGATGGTGAAACTTTGTGCTGTGTACTTCGGACATGTGATCAGGAGAGATAGGTCCTTGGAAAAGGACATCATGTGTGGTAGAGAGTCAATGAAAAAGAGGAGGATCCTCCATCAGATGGATTCATACAGTGACTGCAACAAGAACTCAAAAGTACCAATTGGGAGGATGATGTAGGATTGGGCATTGCTTTGTTCTGTTGTCTGTAGGCTTCTCTCTGAGGCAGAACCAGCTCAAGGGCATCTAACAACAAGAATCTAGCACATCCCCATGGGACACAGCTTAGGAGCAGTCCAGAAGGACAGTCCACAGCCAGGACTTTGAGACCTAACTTTCAGACAATGCCATCCGGCCGAATTGTCTGAGGATGGCAAAGTCCACCCCCTCAGGAAAAGCAAACAAGTTATGGTAAAATCAGTTCTTTGGGGAGCACTTTTCTTTGGCTGAGGCTGTGTTTATACATTATGGCTGTCCAGGCCCCCTCTGAACGCCCACATTTAAATCTATGTGTGGCAGAAATAATTTATTTAGCTGGCCAGTCAGGGAATGGTCTCATTGGTATCCATGGTAGAAGCCCTTGTTTTGCCCAAGTATCCATTCTTCCTTCCCAATGAAAGTAACAGAATAGGGGGAAAGGTCACAAAGAATAAGAGTTACAGTTTTCCACCTTCCATTGGCACTAGGTATGGCCATGTGACTAAGTTCTGACCAATGAGCTATCGATTGAAGGGAAAAGTCATGTTCTTCCCTACTTCCCCTAATATTTCCACTTAAAGTTTGGTCCTGGCAGGGAGCCATTTGGACCATACAGATAAAGGTAACATCCTAGACACGGCAGAGCTGGATCCCTGGAGGAATTCACTGCTCACAGCTGCTATATCAACCCTGGCGGACCATCTTTCTATCCAGACTGTAGGTGAGAGACTAATTTCCTATTTAGGCCACTGTTAGATGGAGCTTCTGTTTGAACTCATAGTCTGATACAGAGACTTATAAAGGACACTTCTAAAGATGCTACACCCTTGATAAATCTAATATAGGCGTTTTAATTTTTAATTTCATTAAATTACCAGGGGAAATACTATAAGGCTCAGGGAGGTTAAATAACTTTTTATAAGTCACAGAGAAATGGAAGAGCACATATTCAAACTAGCTCCAGAACATAATTTTCATAATAAAGTCATAGGTCTCATGGAATCTTCTGGATTCTCATGAAGGATATGAATCAGAGTGGTTCCAAGGATGACATCGCCACCTTGAGTTAAAGGACCCTTACTCTAGTGCTCTTCTTTTGATGTAATCTCTCAAGTGACCTTGGCTCTTATTTTGTATTCTTGATAAACCCAATTGGTCATCAGTCAGCCAATTATCTGGTTTTCTTGAACAGCTGTTCACTGGTCCGGTTACCCATGGCTAGTGTCCAACGAAAGTTAATTAACACATTTAGAAAGAAAGAGAAGTTGGGCATGGCAGAAAAAATCTATGCATTTTTGCTACAATTGAATACTTGGATATTCAGTTGTCAAACATAAAGTAGCCAGTGTCTTTGTCTCTAAGAGCTTATATCCTCTATTAATTATTATTAATATCATTGTTAACTAATAGCTATCAGTTTTTGGAATATTACCATGTGCCAGGCCTGGTGCTTTCTAATGAGTAATCTCTTTTAATTCAATTAGTGAAAATTCAACAGCCGGAGACCTTTCTTCATAGATGGCAAACCCAGGGAGATTTGGGGTTTAAAAGGTGTACTTTGTGGAAAGAAAGAAAATTCAACTTCCACTTAAACAGAAACCAAGTGGTAAGTGGAGTTTAAAGGGAAGGCAAGAACTGGGTAGACAGATGCCAAGTGGGAGACTGTTCCAGGCATAAGGGAAATGGGGGTGGGCAAGAAAAAAAGCAAGAGAGAGAGCCAAGGGAAAATTTGTTTGAGAAAAATGGACAGTGAGAAGAGGGAGTATAGATAAGAGCAATTAAGTCGGTGGGGGAAAGTACTGAGATCTTCAAGTCATGGACTCTACCATTATCCTCTCTCCTCTCTTAGCAAATAAGCAGAACCAGAGTGCTCACCCTAACCCTTCTTACTGGGTCCCCAGAGGGCCTTTACTGGGTCCCCAGAGAGCCCAAGCGCAGCCTTCTTATCTGCTCCTGTGCGCTAGCCCCCATTTCCCATGTATTGTGCTTGCTTTGTCCCATGATGCTATATTCTCAACCCCAGTTGAGAGACCTGCTTCTATTGGTTCCTCCATTTGGTCTGGAGCTTTGAGCTGGATTGAGACTACTCTAATCAGTGCTACTTCATTGGGTCAACAAAAAAGCCCAAGCAAGTCAACATCTTTGTCATGAAGTTGGTGGTATCAGTTTGGTGTTAAGATAATGAGGCTGTGCCTTAATCAAGCTCATTTGACTGTAAGGAATCATATAAAGTCACATTCTGGCAACAAGGAGCCTTATTATGAGGATGCTCAGAAAAAGAGGACACTGGTGGTTTCATGGGAGCATTCTCACTTTCCATGTAGGAGACCCAAGTTTGATTCCCCACCAAACACTTCATGCCCAACTATTAGCCATCTTTCAGTGGAGGTGTGTTAGTCTGGGTACATTAGAGAAATCCACAGAAACTCACTTGTATAAGAGAGAATCTTATATAAAGGGTAAGTGCACATCAAGGAAACATCCCAACCCAGTGCTGCCCAAGCCCATGAGTCCAACATTAGCCCATATGTCCGACACCAATCCACAAAGTCCTCCTCCATCTCACAAAACACACACAATGACACCGACTGCAGGAGGAAAGCCGAGTCAGTGAACGTGTAAGCATCTCAGTGCTGGCAGGGGTCTCCACACGGCTGCTTCAGCACCCGGGGCTGCATCGGGGTAGGTCCATGTGGCTTCTCCTCAGGGATGTCTTGCAGGAAGTGAGCCTTGACCGCTGAAGCAGGGAACTGGATAAGGCAATTGCAGCCTGGTCTGACCATTAAAAAGCAAGAGACCCGAGGACTAGAAAGGCGAGGCTTACTAAGCCATTTATCTCTCTGTCCTTAAATTAACCCCACATGTGTTTATCAGCCTGATTGGCACAATAAACTTTAACTATCTCAGGAGACCTGTGTGTTATTATGATGCTGAATAAGTTTCCAGACTAACAGGTCCTTGGATGGGGCAAACAGTTGTGCTCAACTAATCTCAAAGGTTGGAGGTTCAAATCTACTCAACAGCACCATAAAAGGCAGGCCTGTGATCTGCTTCCATAAGGGATGCAGCAGAAAAAACTCCATGAGGACGTTCTACTCTGACATACGTGGGGTGACCATGAGTCATAATCAACTGGATGGTAAAGGGTTTGGTTGGGTCTGGTCCAGACTAAGAAAGAATAAAAGAAGAGTGTGGTGATCGTAAACCCTGTGGATCACAACAGTCTAATCCGCAACCAATCATGAGGGGTGCCAACAAGAGAGCGAAAGAAGATGAGATTTCATGAGGAAACAAGAAGCGGTAGTTGGGAGTTCTTGGAGTTCAGAACTAGAGGAATTCTCTAAATAAGACTGTGGGAAACTAATACTGAAAGAAATATGACAAGGACTATATTCCCTACCCTATAACAGAGGGACTCAGGAAAGGTAGTATTCCATAGTAAGAGAGCATTCACTTTGGTAAATTAGAGGTAAAGTCCAAGTACATTATCCTGCTTTAATTATCGTTCCCACACATTCTACCCTAACAGCTATGCTGGCTTCAAGTGAGCACATGGTTGATGTTATCTCCCTAGAGAAGCAGACAGCCTTTTGCTATCTCCCCACCTTGTGACGATATAACTGCTGAATATGCATGTCTTATGGCTAGCTGTAAATGTCCCAAGATAGTAAGGACTCTCTCACGTCTCTCAGTTCCACGTGGCCATCCAGAGAAGCTGAGGTGAGCATGCTACCATAAAATGTGTCTGACTCCTTTATTTTATTCTCTCTCCTATCCTCTACGACTTTACTATAACTCTGATATGTTATCACAGTACATTCGTGCCTTCTGACCCTTCGATTGTTGGAGGCTGCTTTCCTCTGACACAGGACCATGCTAAGGGTCCTTATCCCACTTTCACTCCCTCCCTGCCTTCTTTTTGCTTCATGCACTAACTTTCTATTTGTTCAGCATAGTTTTATACTGTCTTTTCCTCTACTAGTAGAAGACTGCCCTTTTGGAATAATTCAGTTTTGTTTTGTTTTAATCTCTGCTTTAATGAATAAACTGCTGACTCACTGATATAAGAAAGGCATTCCCTCTCCTGAGTGTGATGAATTCAGTCTTTTGGGTCAAACTCAGAGGTTAAGATGGAGAAGCTGTCAAGCAGGTGTGGTGATTTAAACAACAGCAGCAGCAGCAGCTTTTTTGAAGGTCAGAGAAGACCCATAATTTGATATAGAAAGTGAAGAGTGAGATTATCACTTTTGTGTTACTTGTGCTACACGGAGACAGTGGCAGAACTCTACCAGAGAAGAAGGAAAGGGTCTTGGGTTGTACTACGTAGCAGACGCCAGAACCACATCCCGATACCATATTCTAGGACTTTTCCATGTGTGTTAGTCTGGGTTGACTAGAGAAACAAATTCATAGACACTCATATGTGTATAAGAAAGAGTTTTATATACAAGGGCAATTGAATATAGAAAAAACATCCCAGCTCAGTCCAGATCAAGTCCTTAAGTCTGATATTAGCCCATATGTCTGATATAGATGTACCATAAAACATTATTTAACCTTAAAAAGGAAAAAGACATTGATATATACTGCAACATGAATGAGCCTTGAAAACATGTAACTGAAAGAAGGCAAACCCCAAAGGCCTCATGATTCCATGATATGAAATACTCAGAACAGGCAAATCCAGAGACAGACGCAGATTGGTAGTTGCCAAGGTCTGGCAGAAGTGGAGAATGGGAATGGTACTTCCTTTTGAGGTTACAAATGGTTTCTTACCTCTTAGGTAGAGGTGGTAGTTGTACAATAATGCAAGTACGTTAGTCACCATCGAATTGTAATTTTCTGTGAATTTCATCTCGGTTTACAAGAAACATGTTCCTAAGCATGTGTCTTTGACTTGGGAGGAAATTTGTGGAGGGAGGTCTCAGAGGTTAGACAAATCCAGCACCCGTAGCCAAAGAGTAATTCTACCCACAATCAGTTGAGTGGCCTTAGTCACTCCCAGGGCCTGGGGCGAACTAGAGGAAGAAAGAAAACGGTGAATTCAGGAGAAAGAGGGCCAGAAAATGACATCCTGCCTTCTGCTCCTATACTTTGGGCCTAGTCAGGAAAGAGAGACAGCTGTGCTCATACTGTTCTGAAAATAAATGGAGAAGATAGTCATAAATGGAGTCGATGTCAAGGATTATAAATTCTAAGACTCTCTGAACCATTTAGCAAGTCCTGGAGGGCGCCTGCGGGTGGATGTGGGAAGTGGATCCTGTAGGTAGTACAGCCCCTGGCCCCTATCACGATTCCAGTTACTAGACTCTTGCAATAACAAATTCATAGGCTCTCATTTTCAACCCAAACCAAAAGCAAAACTCATCGTCTTAGAAGGGACACTGACTCGTAACTGACCCTCTAGGACAGACCCTGTCTAACTGCATTATAGGGTTTCTGTAACCTTCATGGAAATGGCATCAATATAGGAACAAAGTATTGATATAGACTACACCATGAATGAGCTTCGAAAACATGCTAACTGAAAAGAGGCAGACACAAAGGCTTTGCTAACATCTTTCTCCCGAGGACCAGCTAGTGGGGTCACAGCCTGAATCTTTTGATTTAGCAGCTGACAGCTTACCTGCTGTGCCACCAGGTCTCCTCATTCTTGACACCACCTGTAATTCCTGTTTTCCCAGTTAACTCCAGTCACCATGCTGAGTCGTATTCCCTCTCATCAACGCTTCTGTAACTCCTTTCCGTTTGGTCTCAAATGGCAACTGTTTCACACAGAAAATAAATGCCTTCTGAGCAGAAATACCTGCACCTTCCTACCACTGAGCCTATAAACTCATGTGCAACCGTATTCCCCATTTCCTCCAACTCACAGATTTCCTCGGCAGGGTCATCCACTAGAATTTCCACAATGGTGGAAAGGTTCTACATCTTCACAGTCCAATATGGTGGCCACCAGCCACTTGTGGCTACTTCGCAGTTGAAATGGGGCTTTTTCAAATGAGGGACGGAATTTTTAATTTACTTTAAAATGAAAGAGTAACATGCGGTCACATTAGGCAGCATGGTGTGCAGCCATCATTTCAGTAACATGTACATTCAGTGATGTGTTGGTGATATTCTTCAAGTTGTGTCATCCTGCCCACACTTTTCTGAGTTGTTCGTCACCTCTATGTAGTTCCCAAACTTTTTCATTCCTTGCCAGCGGAACACTTTGCACTCATCAAGGAGTTTCTTCCTCTTTCCCCTCCTCACTAATCTGTTTTCTGTTCTCTATGGATTTGCCTCTTAGAACTTTTGTGCCAGGTTTCTTTCAATTAGCGTCGTGGTTGCAAGGTATATTCATATTGCAGCGTGAATAAAAATTTCATTCTTTTTTCCCCAAGCAGTAGACTCTTCATTTTTTAAATTGTGGACTCAAAGGAGGGAGAGGGAACGAGAGAGGAAGAAGGCAATATTCACCGAGAGTTTGCCCTTGAGAAGTGTTTTGTTATTGTGCTTAGGTGGTGTCCAGTGGGTTCAGCTGAGTCAGCTTGGACTCATAACAAGCTAGACTCAGAACCAAACATACACAATCACGGTCCTGTGCCACCCTCACTAGCGCTGCTGTGTTGGAGCCCATTACTGCAGCCACTGTGTCAATCCATTTCCTTGAGGATGGTCCTCTTTTGTACTGACCCTTTACTGCACCAAGCACAATGCCCTTCTCCAGGGACTGACCTTTCCTGATAACACGTTCAACGTTCATGAGACAAATTTTCACCATTCTGGCTTCTAAGAGACAATTCTGGCTGTGCTATTCCCAAGACAAATGTGTCTTTTCTGCTTGGTAGTCCATGATGGACTTAATATGTTTCATTAATGCCATAATTCAAAGGCATCGTTTCTTCTTCAGTCTTTCTTGTTCATTGGACAGCTTTCACGTGCATTTGAAACAATTAAAGATATTATGACTTGGCTCTGGTGCACCTTAGTCCTTAAGTGAAATCCTTTGCGTTTCAACACTTAAAAGAGATCTTTTGCAGGAGATTTGATCAATGGAATATATATTGTTTGATTTCTTGACTGCTGCTTCTATGGATGTCGATTGTGATTCAAAGCAAAATTAAATCCTTGCCAACTTCATCCCCCACCCCCTATTTATCATGCTGTTTGACCCACAGAATCAAATACATCTTCATAGTCACTGGGGAGTTTTTTCCTTTTACATTGAGGTGTAATCCATACAGAAGGCTGTAGTCTTTGAGCTTCACCTCCAAGCGCTTCAAGTCCTCTTTTCTTTCAACAAGCAAGATTGTGTCATCTGCGTATCATAGGTTGTTAATGAGTCTTCCTCCAGTCCTGATGCCACATTCTTCTTCATATAGTCCAGGTTTTCAGATGATTTGCTCGGCATACAGATTGAATAAATGTGGTAAAAGGAAACAACCCTGACTCACACCTTTCCTGACTTTAAACCACACAATATCCCCTTGTTTAAATGACTGCATCTTGGCCAATGTACAGGTTCTGCAAAAACACAATTAAATATTCTTGAATCCCATTATTTCCAATGTTATCCATAATTTGTTCTAATCTACAACGTCAAATAACTCTTTCATAGTCAATATAATACAGGTTATTTTATTTATGGTATCCTTGGCTTTCAGCCAAGATCCCCTGACATCAGCAATGATACACCTTCATCCCATGAAATCTTTTGAATCTGGCTTGAATTTCTGGCAGTTCTCTGCCAATGTATTGCTGCAACCTTTTAAAATTATCTTCAGCAAACTGTTACTTGTATGTGATATTAATGATAAAAACCCCACCAAACTCACTGCCACCAAGTCAACGCCAACTCACAGCGACCCACAGGACAAGGCAGAACTGCCCCTGTGAGTTGCTTAGAATGTAACTCTTTAAGGGAGTTAGAGCCCCATCTTTCTCCCAGCTATCAAGGATATTGCTCAATAATTTCTATATTCCATTTTTATCACCTTTCTTTGGAATGGGTACAGATAGGAATTTCTCCTAGTCAGTTGGCCTGGTAGCTGTCTTCCAAATTTCTTGGCATGGAGGAGCGAGCACATATAGTGCTGCATGCATTTGTCATTTGTCAGATGATGGTGGCTTGCATATTGCGTAATGCTGAAAGCTATGCTACCAGTACTTCAAATACCAGCAGGGTCACTTATAGTAGACAGGTTTCAGTGGCACTTCTAGACTAAAACAGATTAAAAAGGAGGACCTGGCAATCTACATCTTATAAAAATTGGCCAGTGAAACCATATAAATAGTGGCAGAACAATGTCTTCTACAGTGACAGAAGATGAGTCCTTAAGTTGGAAGACACTCAAAATGTGACTCTTGGATGAGCTGCCTCCTAAAAGTAGACCCAACCTTATTGACATGGACGGAGAGATATAGATCTGCTTTTGACATGCTTTTAGTTGCCATAGTTACCAAGAAAGACACCACAGTGAAGAGTGAAATCTGGCTGAAATATTTTCCATTGAGGGAGAATAAGAGATTGTATAATCATTGCAAAGCCAGCCAATATTGACAAGAACACTGCTTCCCAGTGGGAAGAGAATGGAACGCCTGCCAGAAGAAGAGAGGAATGTGGTATTATCATCAGTTGAATTAGTTCAAAACATTTCTAGTCATCCTTACATTTTCTACCTTAGTACAAGGTGTACACAATTCAAATCGAATTGTCACTTACAC
>NW_022111312.1:11981879-11988309 GCF_000313985.2 Echinops telfairi
GGCCACTTGTTTATCTTCAAGCCTTTAAGACCCCAGATGCTATATCTTTTGATAGCTGGGCACCATCAGCTTTCTTCACATTTGCTTATGCACACGTTTGTCTTCAGTGATTGTATCGGGAAGGTGGGCACCCACTGAAATTATTTTTAGTTCTTTGATGTCTGATACCTGGTCCCTTCTACACCTCATGGTCAGACAGGCTGGTGTGCTTCCTCCATGTGAGCTTTGATGCTTCTCAGGTAGATGGCCTCTTGTTTATCTTCACAGTCATGCATCTTTTTAAACCCAAGATGTTAAAGTGCCTTACCTCTCTGCCCCATCAAGCTCCTCCCAACTGTTCTAAGAACATTTTTCAAATATATAATTTATCCCCTGATTGTAAATGCTACTTTTATAACATTCCCATATGTCTTTGAGTTTGGTACTTGACTCTATCTTGTTCCATTAATTTTTCTGTCAGTTCCTTTACTGAAAATAACTCACTGCTCTTGATCTGAATTGTATTCATACTGAGCCGATAGGACAAAGCAGAATAGCTCTGCACAGTTTCCAAGGCTGTAATGTTTACAGACACTGACAACCACATCCTACCCTCACTGAGTGGCTGGTGGGTTCACACCTGACTCACTGCCTTCACTTCCCCTCTTGCTTCCTCACTCCTTTCCTGGATGCCAGTCAAGCATCTTGACCACTGTACCGACAGGGCTCCTGGCTCATTCATTAAGCAACAACAAAAAAACCCACTGACATCAAGTCAATTCTGAATCACAGTGACCTTTTGGAACAGAGTAGAACTGCTCCATGGGAGTTCCAAGACTATAAATCTTTATAGGAGCAGATAGCCTCATCTTTCTTCTGCAGACCAGCTGATAGGTTAGAACTGCTGACCATACAGTTAGCAGCCCAATTCATAACCCACTGTGCCTCAAGGACTCCTTTATTCCTTTGCTGTTGTTGTTGTTAGGTTTCATCTGTTGTTAGGTGTTGTTCTGACCCATAGTGACCCGATGCAGAATGGAACAAGACACTGCCCGGTCCCGTGTCATCCTCAGAAGTGTTCTCATGCTCGAGCCCATTTTTGCAGCCCTTGTGTCAATCCATCTCCTTGATGAACTTCCTCTCTGCCCCTGTATTTTACTTAGCATGATGTCCTTCTCTAGGGACTGGTGTCATTTGACAACATGTCCAATGTACATGAGGCAAAGTCTCGCCATCCTTGCCTTTAAGGAGCACTCTGGCCAGACTTCTTCCCAAACAGATGTGTTTGTCCCTTTCAGCAGTCCATAATACTTTCAATGGTCTTCACCAGTCCTACAATGCGAAACACCAATTCTTCTTCAGTCTTTCTTATTCAATGTCCAACTTTCACATGCATGTGAGGCAATGGAAAAAGACCATGGTTTGTGTCAGGTGCACCTTAGTCCTCAAAGTAACACCTTGCTTTCAACACTCTAAAGAGATCTTGTACAGCAGATTTACCCAATGCAACGCATCATTTGATCTCTTGACTGCTGCTGGCATGAGCACTGATTATGTATCCAAACAAGATAAAAATTCTTGATAAGTTCAATCTTTTTTTCATTTATCATGATGCTACCTATTGGTCAAGTTGTGAGGATTTTGGCCTTCTTTCCACTGAGTTGCAGTCCATACTGAATCCCTGATCTTCATCAGCAAGTCCTTTAAATCCTCTTCATTTTCATCAAGCAAGGTTCTGTCATCTGTACATTGTAGGTTGCTAATAAGCTTTCCTCTGATCCTGATGCCGCGTTCTTCTTCATCTGATTACTTGCTCAGCATACAAATTGAATAAGTACGGTGAAAAGATACAATCCTGATGCACATCTTTCCTGATTTGAAACCATGCAGTATTCCTTTGTTTTGTTTGCACAACTGCCTCTTGTTTCACATACAAGTTCTGCATGAGTGCAATGAAGTGTTCTGGAATTCCCATTCTTCTCAAGGTTATGCATAGTTTTTTTTTATGATCCACACAGTCAAACGCCTCGGCATAATCAGTAAAACACAAGTAAATATCTTTCTGCTATTCTCTGCTTTGAGCCAAGATACATCTGACATCAGCAATGATGTCCCTTGTTCCACATTGTCTTCTGAATCTGGGCTGAACCTGAGCAGCTGGATGGACTGCTGCAACAATTGGTGCATGATCTTTCACAGAATTTTACTGGCATGTGATATCAATGATATCGTTCTATAATTTGAAATTCTCTTGGGTCACCTTAATTGGAATGAGCACAAATATGGATATCTTTTAGTTAATTGGCCAAGTAGGTGTTTCCAAATTTCCTGGCATAGATGAGTAAGTGCTTCCAGTGCTTTATCAACCATCTATTCCTGAAGCCTTGTTTTTGACTAATGCTTTCAGTGCAGCTTTAACTTCTTCCGTCAGCATCACTGGCTCTTGTTCATATGCTTCCTCCTGAAATAGTGGACTGTCAACCAGTTCTTTTTGGTGCAGTGACCCTGTATTCTTTTCATCTTCTTTTGATGCTTCCTGCATCCTTCACTATTTTGCACATAGAATCTTCCAATAATGCAACTTGAATTTGCCTTTAGTTCTTTCAGTTTAAAATATGCTCAGCATGTCCGTCCCTTTTGGTTTTCTAACTCTAGGTCTATTGTATATTTCATTATCATATTTTACTTTGTCTTCTTGAGATACCCTGTGAAATTTTCTATTCAGCTCTTTGACTTCATTTCTTCTACTGGCTTTAGCTACCTTTGATCAACAAATTTCAGGGTCTCTTCTGACATTCATTTTGATTCTTTTCATTCTTTCCTGTTTTGAATGACCTTTTGCTTTCTTCATGAATGCTGCTCTTGATGTCTTTCCAAAGCTAATCAGGTCTTCTGTCACGAATTCAATGTGTCAAATCTGTTCTAGAGATGTTCAAGGTCATATTTTGGCTCTCATGAACTTGTTTTACTTTTCTTCAGCTTCAACCTGAACTTACATATGAGCAATTGATGGTCTGTTCTACAGTCAGCCCCTGACCGTGTTTTACCTGCTGATAATGAGGTTCTCCAGCATCTCTTCCCACAGATGTAGTCATTTTGATATCTGTGCAGTCCATTTGGGGAAGCCCATGTGTATAGTTGCTGTTTGTGTTGCTGAAAAAAGGTATTAGCTATGATCAAGCCGTTAGTCTTGCAGAATTCTATCATGTGATCTCTAGCTTCATTTCGGTCACCAAGACAAAATTTTCCAGCTACCGTTCCTTCCTCTTTGTTTCCAACTTTTGCATTCCAATTGCCAATAATTATCAATGCATCTTGACTGCACATTTGGTCAATTTCAGACTGAAGACGTTGGTAGAATTCAATTTCTTCATTACTAGCTTCGTGATTGGTGCATAAATATGAATAATTGTGTATTGATTAGATTTCCTTGAAGGCAGATGGATATAATCTGATCACAAACAACACTGAATTTCAAGGTAGGCCTCGAAATGTCCTTTTCTGCCAATGAAGGCAACACCATTCTTCTTGATTGTGTCATTCTCAGCATAGTAAATCATAGGATTTTCTGATTCAAAATGGCCAATACCATTTCATTTCAGCTCACTAACGCCTAGGATATCAATCTCTATGCATTACATTTTATTTTTGACAACTTCCAATTCTCCTAGATTCATACTGCATTCATACATTCCAAGTTTCAATTATTAGTAGATTCTTGCATCTGTTTCTTTTATTACTATTATTATATAGCTGTTTCTTCTCACCTTGGGCCCCATCAGCGAATGAAGATCCCAAAGGCTCTACTCCCACAGCTTGACTCCATTCTAGTCATCATGTCGACTCGACTTTGAAAAAGCCGCTCATCAGTCACATTTCGAGTGCCTGCCAACCAAAGGGGCCTTTCCTCCAGTACTGTCTCTGACAATGTTCTGCTTCCAGTTACTAGGCCTTCAGTATCCGGAAATGTTTCCATGCAATGCATAAGGTTTCCAGTGGCTAATTCCACTGTAGCGGGCAGGTAATTCCTTCTTTAGAGTCTGTGCTTAGTCTGGAAGCTCTGCTGAAACCTATCCTCTTTGGTGACCCTGCTGGCATTTGAAAATCCCAGTGACGTAATTTCCAGCATCACAGCAACACACAAGCCACCACCATGTGACACATTGACAGACAAGTGGTGGTGTTCCTTCACTAGTTCTGCTTTAATTATACAGCTTGCTAATCTTTCTTCATAGCTGCTATGGCCCCGGGCTTACATGTGAAACACCCTTTCCTTGGTGCTGGGCTCTGTCTCCTGCTTTCCCTCCACCCTGGTACCTTGCCTTTGTCTCCTCGGTGCTGGTGTCCCCCAGGGTTTGTCCTCTACACTCTGCCTTCAAGAGCCCCCACGTCCCTTCTCTCTTGCCTTTCTCCATGGTGCCTTTCTTTCTTTCTCAAGTGCAGATGACATTCCGGGACATCCTTGCTTTTAGACTCATCTTATCGTTCTCAGGAAGACTTCTAGACGCTGAAAGGGCACACAAGGCTGAATTAGATTGGGTCCCCCTGACACAAGGATTCAGGTGCAAGTTTATTTCGGAGGTGAGTCCAGGAAGGGGGAGTGAGGGAGCAAGAGGGGAAGAGCAGGGGGATCAGGAAGCAAGTTACTGCTGGGGGCAACTGAGCACCGTCCCACTGCGATCCTTTGGGAGACTGTAGACCTACCTCAACGTTGGGCACTGAGAGTGAGGGAGCTGGGCTGGTGAGGCAGTCATCATTGAATGAGGGCTGCTTTCGAATGCCTCAGCTTTACAGTCTCCCTTCTCTATGCGCCAGCCCTCTTTTCTCCCTCTCTTTTTCTCTCTCTCACTCTTTCTTCCTTTCTTCCATCCCTCTCTCCTCTCTCCTAAGAAGTTGAAGTACTCTGCCCCTCCCTCATCCACCTCCCTTAAACAATTACCCAACTGTTCCAAGAACATTTTTTGAGTATATAATTTTTCCTCGTTGTAAAAGCTACTTTGGTCACATTCCCACCTATTTTTGTGTTTGGAACTTGACTCTATCCTGTTCCATTAATTTTTCTGTCAGCTCCTTCGCTGCTCTTACCATCTTCCCTTCTCATGGTCCCGCAGGCCATGTTTGTTCTAGGACCCTGGCCTCCTGCACAGCTGATTGGCCAATCAGATTTACTCCCCTGGATATCTGGAATTGGCCAGTCTAGCTGGAATTGGATTAGCTCTGACTTTGTTTAGCCACAGGTGCCCAGAGAAGCAGGGAAAGCCAGCATACCGAGAGACACTCAGCAGTTCACCAAGAGACAGAGAGGCCACGCAGCTTCAGACAGACCAAGAGAGCAACCTCGGCCCAGATATTTCTGTTTTGATTCTATTAATAGGTTTTCCTGAGGTTGGGCCACATTTCTTCTAATTGGGCTCAATGAGGTAATAAGGTTGTTGTTTTTTTTAATGGCATGCCCTTGATTATAAACTTCCCTTATAGCTTGGTTCTTCTAGTTATGCAACCATTTTCTTAAATTTGATAGCTAAATGTTTCTTTAAAACAACAACAAAAACAAGCCTAGCTATGTTGACCCCTCCCCAGAAGAATGTAACACAGAGAACAGCACTGAAGATATAGCCTGGGGAATGTGGCAGGAATGTCCAGACCACAAGGGAGCAAACTAAGAGGGAAAGAGAGAGAGAGAGAACATCATCATGGCCCACCAATCCCCTGGGACGACATCCCTACTCAGAGCAGCTAATGCACAGGGAGAACCATAGGGCCGGCCCCACCACAAGACATGACATCCCTTCAGTAACCCATAGTGTTACAGAGGACAACACTGGAGAGATTGTGTGGAAAGTGTGCCCAGTCTGCCCTACGCACAGTGGGGCAAAACGTGAAAGGAATACAACAGGGCAGCAAGGGGAACAAAGTAACCAAGTCCTCAAGGAATCCTGAAAATAGACTTCTGGCTTGGGAGACAGGGCTTGGTACCTCATCAGACCCAATTGGAAAACATTCATAAGGGTCAGCAGACAGACCTGGAACTATTTATCAGGTTTTTGTTTTTGTTTTTGTTTTACCTTCATGCAATGTCTATCTATATAAGATAGGCAGGTTAAACAATCCCGAAGAAAAGACAGGAGGGTTTGTGAAGGGAGAGCCAACAAACCCAGGGATAAGGGAATAACAAGAGATCTAAAAATTGATGGCGAGGAGGGCGTATAATGCCTGGTAGGATTTGGTCAAGTGCAAATTACTTGAGGAATTACTGAGAGCCCAGTGGAGGTTGAGCATGATAGTGGGATAGGGGGAAGGTGAAATGAAATAGAGGAAAGAACTAGGAGGCAAAAACTATTTATAGAGATATAGCTATAGGCATGTATATATGTAAATGTTTTAATTTATAATGAAAGGGATAGAGGCCAGTGTACATATATTTATATGTTAAGTATTAAGATAGAAGATG